>NC_085136.1:30669972-30720527 GCF_035046485.1 Aedes albopictus
GGAGAACAGTGTTACATACTCAGTTATTTTTTTCAAACTGTCAATATTTTGATAATTGAAGTTCTTCCGATAAGTTACGATGCAAATGAAAAAACAGTAGAGAAAATCGTCAAATTTCGGAATTTATTCTTAAAAAAATATGCATCCCAAAGTATTTTATTGATTGTCACATGATGAAGCATTACTTCATTTATCTTTAAAATACTCGGGCAGCGTTCCCGATGTCGTGCGACAAAAAGATGCACCGCTCGCGACACGCTCGTTCTTCTTCGGTGTCACTTGTAGGTTGTAGACCAGGGCTGCCCAACGTACGGCCCGCGGGCCGGATCCGCCCCGCGAGGACATTTTGTGCGGCCCGCGGCACGATTGGAAAAAAATGATAGAATTTAGCCCGAGACATTATTATTCTGAATATTTTCCTTTTTCAATGGAAATGTATTTTAATAATTTTAAAAAATGAAATGACTTTTTAGAGTACCTATATTTTGTAAAATTTTTAAAAGATTTAAAAATATGCAAGCATTTGTTTTGAGTGTCCTACAGAATTGAAGTAAAAGATTGTTAACAATAAAATAATGTTTAATGTGAAAATTCGCTTGATAAGACTGTAAAACAAAATAGAAAGATTACGTTATAAACTTAATTTAGGAAAAACATGAAAAATTTAATCACAATTTTTGAAGCTTTCAGAGATTTTTTTGTGCCATTCAATAGCTCTGTCTGGTACTACATTGAAACATGTTATTGAAACTTCCTAAATACTTTGTCAAGCTCCTATACTCTGCAAGAAATCAAAAAAACCTTTCAAATTTCATTAGAAACATTAAACTGCAAAAAAGTTCTTTTCTAGCCATGCTCAGAAAAGATAAAAAAAAATAATGTATTAGGGTAATTTTCCAATTGTTGCACGGTTAAAAACTCGTGCATAGACCTAAATATTCCCACGCACTCCGATATTCAAAGTCAATTCAACTGAAACAAAAATGCATTTTCACCCCACATTCCCAGCAGCTGCCCGGGGGGATTTTAGATTCAATTTTCATAGTAGGGTCTACCTACCTCACGCGCGGCATATTGGAAGCAACGAAAATCGCACCATTCGTTATTGACCTAGTTTTTATAACCCATCATCGTCCGGTGGTGGCCGGGTGCGATCGTGTTGCAACGCGTTAGGTCCGGTCGGTGTGATGCAATTTCAATTACGCTTGGGACAACGATGGGTAATAAACCCGAAAGAATGATATGGAACCGCACCACTACCTATGCCCATGTGGCTGCGGGTAAACAAAATTCAAATAATTCCTATCACCAAACATTAAATACGGAAAATGCACGTGATTCAGGCATGTCTGCTTCCGATTTTGATTGATGCAATGTTCAAAACTCAAACTATGGCTGAAGCAGTCCAAGTTGGAGTTAAATTTACAAATAAAATAGTAATTGGATTACGTTTTGGTAATGGATCCAAATAAATTTTTGAACATTTTAAATTGGAATGCTCGTTCTCTAAATGGTAAAGAGGATGAGCTATTCCATTTTTTAACAGTTAATAATGTGCATATTGCAGTTATTACTGAAACTTATCTAAAACCTGGGTCTTCAATCAAACGAAACCCAAACTATTTTATTTATAGAAATGATCGCCTAGATGGAGCATGTGGTGGAGTTGCTATCATCGTCGACAGGCGCATCAAGCACCAATTTTTTTCATCATTCGAAACCAAAGTTTTTGAAACTTTGGGTGTTTCTGTTGAAACAAACTTTGGTAAACATACTTTCATTGCGGCCTACTTGCCTTTTCAATGCACTGGCCAGCAAATAGATTTTCTTAAATCTGATTTGCGAAAATTAACTCGCAACAGGTCCAAATTTTTCATAATTGGTGATTTTAATGCGAAACACCGCTCGTGGAATAATCTTCAGTCCAATTCAAACGGCAGGATTTTATTTGATCAGTGCTCTTCAGGATATTTTTCTATTCTATATCCCGATAGCCCCACTTGTTTTTCTTCTGCTAGAAATCCCTCAACAATTGATTTGGTCTTAACTGACTCAAGTCAGCATTGTAGCCAATTGATTACTCATGCTGACTTTGATTCTGATCATCTTCCTGTAATATTTCAAATTTCCCATGAAGCGATTTTTAATCCCATCAGCTCTACTTTCAATTATCACAGAGCTGACTGGGATACATATAAAACATACATCGATAGCCATTTAGATGTTAATGTTTCATTGGAAACACATTTTGATATTGACAATGCCCTCGAAACTTTGACTAGTACTATAGTCGAAGCTAGAAGCGCATCAATACCAAAGTGTGAAGTCAAATTCAACTCAGTTATTATTGACGACGATCTGAAACTTCTGATCCGTCTTAAAAACGTGAGAAGAAGACAATTCCAACGAACTCGAGATCCTGCTTTGAAAGTAATCTGGCAGGATCTTCAGAAGGAAATTAAAAAACGTTTCACCGAATTGAGAAACAAAAATTTTGCAAATAAAGTTTCTCAATTAAACCCCGGCTCTAAGCCGTTTTGGAAATTGACAAAAATTTTGAAAAAACCTCAGAAGCCTATTCCTGCGCTGAAAGAGGATAACAAAATATTATTAACTAATTCTGAAAAAGCACAAAAACTTGCCAAACAGTTTGAAAGTGCGCATAATTTCAGTATAGGTCTCACTAGTCCAATAGAACATCAGGTTGCCCGCGAATTCGAAAACATTCTCAATCATGAGAACATTTTCGACAATTCATTGGGCACTGATTTGGACGAAGTGAGATCTATTATAAAGAAGTTTAAGAATATGAAAGCTCCGGGTGATGACGGAATTTTCTATATTCTTATCAAAAAACTTCCAGAAAGTTGCTTATCATTTTTGGTTAATATATTTAACAAATGTTTTCAGTTAGCATATTTTCCTGAAAAATGGAAAAATGCTAAAGTTGTTCCAATTTTGAAGCCTGACAAAAATCCTGCCGAAGCTTCTAGTTATCGTCCAATTAGCTTACTGTCATCTATCAGTAAACTTTTTGAAAAACTTATTTTAAATAGAATGATGATTCATATCGATGAAAATTCTATTTTTGCCAATGAGCAGTTCGGATTCCGCCATGGTCATTCGACTACTCATCAACTTTTACGGGTAACGAATTTCATTCGTTCCAATAAATCTGAAGGTTACTCCACTGGTGTAGCACTTCTTGACATAGAAAAAGCATTCGATAGTGTTTGGCACGAAGGCTTGATCGTAAAATTGAAACATTTTAATTTTCCACTATACATTATTAAAATTATTCAAAACTATTTATCGGATCGAACACTTCAGGTAAATTATCAAAATTCCAAGTCAGATAGATTACCTGTAAGAGCTGGTGTTCCACAAGGCAGCATACTGGGACCAATCTTATACAATATTTTTACCTCCGACTTACCTGATTTGCCACAGGGATGTCAAAAATCGTTATTTGCAGATGACACAGGAATCTCAGCCAAGGGGCGAAGTTTGCGTGTCATTTGTAGTAGATTGCAAAAAAGTTTAGATATTTTTTCTTCTTATTTGCAAAAATGGAAGATTTCTCCAAATGCTTCCAAAACTCAACTTATCATATTCCCACATAAGCCAAGAGCTCTTTATTTGAAACCCTCAAGTAGACATGTTGTCACTATGAGGGGAACTCCAATAAATTGGTCGGAAGAAGTTAAGTATCTAGGGCTCTTACTAGATAAAAACTTAACTTTTAAAAACCACATAGAAAGCATTCAAACTAAGTGCAATAAATACATTAAGTGTTTATACCCACTTATTAATAGAAAATCAAAACTTTGTCGCAAAAACAAATTTTTGATTTATAAACAAATTTTCAGACCGGCCATGTTGTACGCTGTCCCAATATGGTCGAGCTGTTGCAATACCAGAAAGAAGCAACTTCAGAGGATTCAAAATAAAATTTTGAAAATGATTCTGAAGTTGCCTCCCTGGTATAGCACTAATGAGTTGCATCAAATTTCTAATATTGAAACATTGGAACAGATGTCAACTAAAATCATTGCCAACTTTCGTCAAAAATCGTTGCAGTCTTCTATTGCTACGATTAGCTCTTTGTATAATTAGTTTAAGGTGGGTTAGGGTTAGGATAAGTTGAAAAAAAAAAAAAAAAAAAAAAATGTATTTCTGACACGCAGGTGAAAAATAAAGCCTGCAAAAAATCTTAACTGCTACAGCAAATGAAATGTAATATGTTATTAATTAGTATTGATAATAGCTTAAATTTATTTCACCAAATTAGGATGATAGTGTGTTATAATACACAGAACACCTAGATTAAGTTGAAGAATGTAAAAATTGATTGAGATACTAATAAAGATTATTAATAAAAAATACCCTATTAACGAATTTTTATTTCTGGCCCGTCGACTGGTATGCAGTTTCACCAGTGGCCCGCGGCCGAAAAAGGTTGGGCAGGCCTGTTGTAGACCTCGTGGTAGCTAAGGCGATGTAGCACGTGCTCTTTACTCGGGCGATGGGGAGAGGCAATGTTCAGAACCGGCGAGAGGCGACCGATCGGCGGTGCTCGCGTCTCAACGTCCAGAGCCGAGAGGGTGTGTCCGGTTGAGTGCTATCCGACGCTCGGCGGGTGACAACGTGATCGGCGGGGTGGAATGAGACTTGGATGCTGTGACCTGACCGAGTGCTACGACCGTCAGCGGGAGCGGATGAACGCACGTGGTTTGGGCGTCTCGTGGATGGGAGAATGCCAGCAGAGGGGAGGCGCTTCTTGGCGTCGTGGTCTCAGGTCTCACTCTTTCCACCGGAAGTTCACTTGGTGAGCACTTGGCGCGTAGCGGATACACGGAAAACCTATTCGCTCGGAGTTTAGAGCAGAAAAAAAAACCCTTCGTTGAAGGGAAAGCAATTCTTTTTTTTTAACGGTTTCACAATAACTTCTATGCTTTTCGATGCTCGAAAATAATTCTTTTCGGCCTCCTGCAAACTCAAGGTTCTAACTACTGGCACAAAACCGCTATGGCTTTACTAAGACCAAGCCCACCCGTGGGCTTAATACTACACACGCAACAGCACGTCGTTAACGATTTTTAATTTCGTTATCAACCCATTTTCGCACCGGTCGTTCGTTTCCATGTGAGTAAAATAATGATCGGTCGCCTTTGCGCACCGGTGGTCTCTATTCTCTCCGTACCATCGGTTTTATGCACTTCTGTAAATCATCGCAATATTTTGTGTATTTCTATGGGGTTATTGCAAATCTTATTCAGTATAATAATTTGTGCTCATATTATGAAAGATGGGGTTTTGGATAAGACTGAAAACTGTTAGTAAAAATTGAATTCAAATAAAAAATTCCCTTGGAGATTTGTACCAGTTTTGGTGCGTTTAAAGATATCATTTTCTCAATAATTTATGATTGTATTTAATCCCGGAATTCAAGCAATCTTTTTTAAATTATATGTTTGTTGCTTACTGTATGACTTGTAGGTTGAATTTTTATCTAAAATAATATCCATCTCTTCAATATTCATGTTGCCTTTCTCGCAAGAAATTTATCTGAATTTGAGATTATGAGCATCTTTTTTAATAATTAGGTTTATTGAATAATTACATCCCTTGCATTTCCAACACATTTATAACGTAGATGTCTCCTTTACAACTTCGCGTAGATCAAGATTCTTGAATCCTGGTCATAGTAGAAGCTGTCTTCTGACAGTCTGCGATAAGTTTGCGCAATCTTTTTTCATTAACGTGTATTTTAACATCAGCTAATTCTATACCCAGTCACAACCTTTTAGTTACAAAGCATCACTCGCAAATCTTAATATATATTGCGATCTTTTGGATGCTGGTATATGAATATTTTGTTGGAAGCAGATTCTATGCGCTTGAAGTAGACTGCGTATTTGTCAAAGTACATAATGAGCCCACTCTCCTTTTTGGCACTTCATACAGCAATTGTTGTATTTTAACATCCAACGCCTTGCTTTTTCTATAACGAGGAACCTACAATATGGCAGTCCTGCACACCGCCTTTTTTAATTGGTGAAACTTGGCAGCTCGACTACATTTTTTAAGATTTTTATCGGTATGATTTAGTTTTTACCAAAAGAAATAACTGTAGTGTTTCTATGATATCTGAGTTGAGTTAGGTACAGTCAATGCATCTTTGAAAAATCGTAACTACTCTTATCTAATCTCACACATACGCGGAATCACCCTGGAAAGCAATCGTGTTATTTTTCTTGTCAATACTGATGCTTGCAGCATATCAGAGATATGACACATGCATCAAAGCGGCCTGGTCTACTGCGTTGTATTTACGCGCAAAGATGATTCTTCGAAATACTTGGAGTACAGAATATTTTATTTCGGCAAGGTACTTCTCGAATTTGCACGGGAGGGGGGGGGGGGAAGGATGCGTGGACGGTGAAGTTACCCATTTCGCACACTTTCTTCCTAATGTCTCGTTTATTTAATTTATATTTTTTAATTTATATTTAATAAACCACCCACTGACGACCACCATTTTCAAAAAACAGCAATCAAACCAAAACTCTTTTGCCTTTTTGAAATATACACGACAAAACGAAACGCGAGGCACAGCTCTTTCAAAGCGGAGGATCTCAGCCCGGAAAGTGAAGAAAGAAAACCTTGTGGTCACTTATTACCGTCAAATAGTTTTTTTTTTCGGGTTAGAAAATACGCACATCTTCTCACCGGAATCTGCGTCGGATGACGATAATTTTGAAACTTGTCGGAACGAACTTCGCGAGTTATTTATTTAGACATTTTTTTTAAATGTGCGAAACTAAGCTTTACTTGCTGCGTAGAAAACCCGGCTCAAACATGTACGTGTTAAAACAGCAAAACTCACTGAATCACTATACATTTCTTCAAATATTAGTTTCGAAACGATCGGCCGAATCAAAAACTAAAGGTGCGATTATGAGCAATCGTAACTATTTTTAAGTGAAAATCAATACATTTTCGATATGCATGATCCTAAAATTGGCGAAGAAGCGAAAACTTTATTCATAACATACTTAAGTAAAGCTTGTCAATTTAAACCTATAATTTTTCTGCGTTTGTTTTGTCACTCTATCACAATTCTATGTCAGACAATTTGTTGTCTTATTCGTGTAACGATCTATGATATTGATTGGTTGAAAATTTCAAATATTTGATGCAAACTAAAATAAATTCCTACCTATACAAAACAAGAAAATCATTCTCTTGAAACTATATACCTGGCAACAAATCCATACTCATGTTCTTTCGTCTCCTCTTTACGCTACCCAGAGAGCTAAACGCGAGAGAGTGCACGAGCCTACGGATAGAGACCGTACTTTGCGTGTCTCTATATTCTAAGCCCTGCTACGAACCGTACGTAAACTTTTCGCTTTCGAGCCCTACTTAGCAACGACCGGTGCGGTTCGCTTCTTTGTTCGGGGATCTACTTAACGTTAAAACGCTTGATTGAGCCCATGAGTGGGCTTAGTCTAATAGGAGGGTTTTCAACACTTGGCACTAACGTGTAGATCGCTTGGCTTCACAAGAATGATTGTAGCTTTCAGATCACGCCACCTCATAGGTTTGGGAAATAGACAAATTGGCGTAAACAACTATTGTTCGCATTGATCTAGATCTGCTAAGCAGATTAAAGCAGCTCTTCAACACATGCCGCGTACCCCGATCCAGGGAGCCTCTTTTTACATTCCCTATCATATAAGCCGGGATCCCAGTTGTGATCCATATCACTCGGGTGTGAGCCATCTCACTTCGCCGGTACTCATACTCTTTAGATTGGTTTCGCCCCCTGATTTGAGTTATAGGAGAATAGTGAGTGGGGCCTTCCAACTACTATCGCGAGCGTAGAAATCTCCCTTTTTCTTGAGCATGGCACCGCTACATGCTGTCAGTTGTTTTTAGGAGGGAATTCCTAAGGATTCCCATGCACTTATTTAGGAAGTCGTTACAAATTGAGTCTTTGATTCGTGATTATTCGCTAGGTTATTCGCTACACCGTCTTTTACCCTCTGCAGACAAATGTTGACACACAACAGTATTGCTCCGTTTTCTCTTCCAGGAATGTCTCCGGGAATTTCTACAGGAACTGTTCCGGGATTTTTTCCAGGAATTTCTCCGAGAATTTCTCCAGGAATTCCTCTGGAAATTTCTCCGGGAACTCTACCGGATTTTTTTCTCCAGAATTTCCTCTAGGACCCACATCAGGAACTCCTGCGGAGATTCCTTCAGGAATTCCTTCGGTAATTTCCCCAGGAATTCTTCTGGGAATTTCTCCAGGAGTTCTCCAGAAATTCCTCCGGATTTCCTCAGAGAATTTTCCCAGGAATACCTCCATGAGTTCCTCCGGGAGTTACTCCATGAATTGCTCCGGGAATTTCCTCAGGAATTCTTTCAAGAATTTCTCCAGGCTGGATTTCTCCGAGAATTTTTCTAGGAGTTCCTCCAGGAATATCTCCGAGAATGTCTCCGGGAATTCCTTCAGGAAATCCGCCAGGAATTACTTCGGAAATTTCTTCAAGAAATTGTCCGGGGAATTCTCTAGAAATTCTTCCAGGAATTTCTCCGTGAATTCTTCCTGAAATTCCTCCGAGAATTTCTTCAGGAAAACTTTGTTTTTTTTTTTTCAAAATAAAATCCACTGGGAATTTCTCCAGGAAGTCTTCCTTCAGGAAGTCTTCCGTGTCTTTTTTTTTTTTCAGAAAACCCTCTGAGAGTTTCTCCCGAAATTCCTCTGGTAATTTCTCGAGGAATTCCTCCTTTGTTTTCTCCTGGAACTCCGCTGAGAATTTCTCCAGGAATTCCTGCAGGTAGGTCTCTGGAAATTCTCCCTGGAATTACTCCAAAATTTTTCCTGCGATTCCACTAGGAATTTCTTTACGATTCCCTCCGGGAACTTCTCCGGGAATTCTTCTAAGACTCCCATCAGCAATTCCTCCGGTGATTCCTTCAGTAATTTCTCCAGGAATTTTTCCGGGATTATATTCAGGATTTTTTTCAGATATTTCTCCAGGAATTCTCCCGGGGATTCCTCCAGATATTCTTCCTGGAATTTCCTTCGGGGAACCCCACAGGAAGGACGATTTTCTGAAGAATTTTCCAGAGAAATCGCTGGAGAAATTACCGGGGGAATTCCTTGAAAAGTTTCCTGAGAAATTCCTGGAGGAAATCTTAGAGGGATTCTCAGAGGAATACTTGGTGAAATTCCCAGAGGAATTCCTGAGAAAATCCCGAAGATTCCCGGAGGAATGAAAGAATTCCTGGTGAATTTTCTGGAAGATTTCCAGAAGAAATTCCCAAAACAATTCCTGGAGGATTTCTTGGAGAAATTCCCGGAGACATTCTCGGAGGAATTCCTGGAGAAATTCCCGGAGGAGTTACAGGAGACATTCCCGGAGGTATTCGCAAAGGAAGTCCTAGAGGAATTCCGAAAAAAAAATCTCGAGTGTTTTGTGAGAAAAAAAAATCACAGAAGTCTTTCTGAAGAGATGCCTGGGGAAATTCCGAGAGGATTTTCTTGAAAAAAAAACCGACAGTTTTCCTTAGAATATTCCTGCATATATTCCTGGAGAAACTCCTGGAAAAATTCCCGGAGAAATCCCTAGAGAAACTCTTGGAGGAATTCCTATAGAACATCTCGGAGTAATTCCTGAAGAAATTCCCGGAGCAGCTCATGGAAGAATTCCCGGAGGTACTCATGGACGAATTCCTGGGAAAATTCTAAGTGAAATTTTCGGAGAAAATCTCGGAAAAAAATCCAGAGGAATTCCTGGAAAACTTCCCAGAAGAATTCCTGCAGAAATTGCCGAAGGAATTCCTGAAGGAGTTCCTGATTGGAGTCTTAGATGAAATCCTGGGGATATTTCCGGAGGAATCCCCGGAGGAATTCCTGGAGGATTTCTTAGAGGGTTTGGGGGCGTCCATAAATGACGTAGCTTTTTTAAGCGATTTTTAATACCTCCTCCCCCCTCGTAGCATTTCATCACAAATTCAGATACCCCCCCCTATAAATGACGTAGCTTGTTAACCCACCCCCCCCCCCCCCTCAACAAAATTTTCATTAACTTGTATGTTTAACGAATAGTTATTATGAAAAAAAAAACATTAGAAAGAAAACATTGCCGACTGTCAGGTTCAGATCGCCGATATCAAGACCATAGCAACCAGTGGAGATTATCAGCAAAGCTATTATCGTCGCACCACCAAATCGAAGACGTCGCTTGAAGCACATGCGAAGTTGCAGCTGAGAAGTATTGCAGACTACATCTCAAATTGGACTATCACACTTTTTTTGGTACGCCTAAAAAGTGTGATAAAAGTGCACATTTGCCTCGGATCGTCTCGACGTCTTCGGTGCACTTATTCCTGCATTTATAAGGAATAAGTGCACCGAAGACCTCGATTCGATCCGACGTATCCCTGCGCTGTAATCGCACTTTGAAGGTGTGTGCACACTATTGTGTCAGTCCAATTCGGGGTGCAGTCAGCAATAAATTTAAATCTATTTTTTTTTCTATTGCGCATCATTAAGCTATTTAAGAGCAACAATATGCACAAATCCAAATTGAGTTGCGAGTAGGTTAAAAATCAATTTTCGCACCGCCGGTCACTTCGGATTTCAACTAAAAGCATAATAATAACACAATAAACCGCCCATCGTTCTGCATGATGCCGAAGAACAGGAAGTTGTAGCTCCCAATGTAGGTAATCTGTATTGCAATCAGTAAACTGTAATCTGTTAAGAACAGCAAATTGGTTTCATTTGAATAAAATGCACCATGATATTTGAGGGACCCTGCAGGAGTTTCTTCTAAAATTCATTCAGCATTTCATTCTAGAATTGCTCAAGGAGCTTCTTTTGCGATTCCCATTTTTGAGAATTCCTTTCTTTTTAATTTCTCCAACACTTCCTTCAGAGATCCCTCCAAGAAGTCCTTCAGGAGTTTCTTCTTAGTTTCCACCAAAAAATCCTTCTGAGATTTCTCCGGGAGTTTCATTTTCTAATTTTTTTTTAAGTTTATCCATGGTTTCCTTCAGGAGTTCATTTAAGGTTCCACCAGCAGTTTCTTCGAACATCTGTTCGGGGATTTTAACCGGATTTTTTTTTTTGGGATTCCATCAGAACTTCTTTCTGGATTTCCTAAAGAAGGTTCTTCCTGGATTCCTCCAGGAGTTCGCTCTGGGTTTCTTTCAGAAATTCCTTCCGGAATTCAATCAGATATTCATTCCGAGATTTTTGTACGAATTTCTTCCGACATTCTTTCAAAACTCCTCCAGGAGTTGCTTCTGGGATTACTCCAGGAATTCTTTATCGGATTCCTTCAGGAATTGCTTCCTGGATTCTTCTGGGTGTTTCTTCAGGGATTCCTCGAAGACTTCCTTTTAGGATTTATCCAGGATTTTTTTACGGTATCCCTCCATTCACTCCTTCCAGTATTCCTCCAGGATCTCTTAGAATTCCGCGACGGATTTCTCCCATAGTTCTTTCTGGAATTCCTCCTGAATTTTCTTTCTTAGATTTCATCAGAAGTTCCTTCCGGGATTCTTCCGTGTTTTCTACAGAAATTGAACCAGGAGCTCCTTCTGAGACTCTAGAAATAGCTCCTTTTCAGATTCTTTCAGGAGTTTATTCAAGATTTCTCCTAAAGTTCTATCTAGAATTGCTCCAGGAACTCCTCACGGGATTTCTTTTCTATGATTTATTTTCAAGATTCCTCCAAGAGTTCCTTACGAAATTCTTCTGGAAGTTCCTTCAAGGATTCCTCCAAATCCATTTGGAATGTTTTCAGAAGTTTTTTTTTCTGGAATTCCCAGTGAGAATTCCTGTGTAAATGTTATCTTTCTAGGGAAACCTCTAAAGAACACCATGAGAAATTCCTTACAAAGCTGCTAACGGAGCTCCTTAAGAAATTGTTGTAGGATTTCTTCGAGGAAGTCCTGTAGAAAGTATATAAGGAACTCCTCGAATAATGCCATAATGCCAAAACTTTTTTTTTTCTTTTGCAGTATTAGCGGTGTGCAGTGCCTTATAGCAAGCAGCAAACTATTGGTCGTGAGAAGCATTTGAGCGATATTGTTACAGATACGGCTTACTTCCTCTTAACTTTCGGAACAATTTGCTGGACGTTTTCCTATTTTTGAGATAAAATTGTTTGAATGTTTTGATTGCTGGTGTCACCTAGCGTCGCCATTGCCGGACAGATCTCAACCTGCCGAACAATTTTATAGAAAATACCATGCTTTTAGCTTATTATAGTAACGAGATACACGTGTTTAAATATTATACACAAGGTGCCACCTAGCGACTAAATCACGACTCAAAGACTCAACTATCAGACAGTTTTTAGCTTGCTGAAGAACTTTGTTGAAGACGCCATCATTTCTATCTTATCAGGATTCTAAGATATAGAAGTTTCAAGATTTTTTACCCTGGCGCCACCTAGCGGACGATTCTCGAACGAAAGACGCCATTACCAGAAAGTTCTTAGTGTGCTGAACAACTTTGCTGAAAACGGCATGCTTGTACCTCATTAGGGTACCGAGATATACGTGTTTAAATTTTTCAGACACATCGCGCCACCTAGCGGATAAATCCCAAACCAAAGACCTTACTATCAGATAGTTCTGAGCTTGCTGAAGAATTTTGCCGAAGACAGCATCATTCTATCTTATCAGGTTTCTGAGATATTAGGGTTTGAACATTTTTGACACTGGCGCCGCCTAACGGCCGAATTGCGAACCAAAGTCACCGTTGCCAGTTAGCTCTTAACCTGCTGAACAAATTCGCCGAATACACTATACTTCTACCTCATCGGGATCTTGAGGTATACGTTACGCAAAGTATGTGGCCAATTTTGGTACCCCAAGACAATCCGGAATAACTCCGGAACCATGTGGACCAGGTACCCATGTCCCCGGCATCATAAACTAGAAGAGTTTCTCAGGAAGTTGTAAAAAATTCATCAAAATCCATCGAAAAACAAAAAAGTTATGACCATTTTTGTGCTTTTCCGTAGGTGGAAAATGTACGTTGGCTGGATGAAGGTTAACTAAATCTATGTGAAGCCATGGAGCAAATCTCTGTGAAACTTCACAGAGATCTGAGTAAAGAGCATAGGCGCCAACTTGTGACGTAGTTGGGGGGCGAAGCTCTCCAAAATTGGACAATATTCAACTTTTTCCAGCTCAATGCACTAGTTTTCATGTGAATATGCCTAAACTAGATGAACTGCGTCGATATTATCCGAATTTCATTGGTTTTGAGAGTCCTTGCCCCCCCCCCCCCCCCCCCCCAACTACGTCACAAGTTGGCGCGTATGGTAAAGAGTATTTACTCAACTTTATTCATATGGCCAATTGTGATTGGATAATCGAAGTTGGTCTTCTCGGCTTCAAGTCTCGGATATGAGTGTCACATTAAGATTTTCTCATGAGACGGAGCATGAGCCAATGCAGATGTGATCGTTTGAACGAGTACAATGCTACATGAGACGTGGAAAATATGTTTCAACATAGCACATGCTTGAGCTCACAAAAGTTTTTTTTTTTGCGATCATGGCAACCTGATCTCAAGCTCTTACTCTGAAGCACGTTTACATCATGTCTGGTTACTATTTACAAACTTTTAAGAAATTTTAAGCAAGATTTCATTGCATATGCCTCCTTCACTGGGCCTTTTTTGAACCAACCTACCTTGGACATCACTGTGGTGTCCGGACGGACACCGTGACAATCCGGATTAGCCAGGCCAGACAACTCCGATGGCCGAAATTCTCTACAACGAGGAACGATGCAAACCATGCAACCTACTCGTGAGAAATATTTTACAAGACTGACGTTTATTTTCATTTCCATCGCATGCTTTGGTTGGCCGGCGGTGTCTCACCGCCACCAATGCTGTATGTTGTTGATCATTATTTGAGTACTCTTCTCATTCCCTACATTCTCCTCCTGTTCTACTCTCTGATTGTTTTTTTTTTATTAATATGTATTTTAATAATAAGCCTTTATTCTAAATTCTCCCTGATTGTTTTAAACCTTTGATTTGTAAAGAATTTATTTTTTCTATCAACATTATTAACTTTATGAATTATGTAGTTTCATAAAAAAAATATAATTATGAACATCACCAACCTTCATCATCATCATCCTTCATTCTTCATCCTTCATACTTCATCATCATAATCGTCATCATAATGATCACCATCACGATCATCTTTATCATCCTTCATCATCATCATCAATATCATCCTACATCCTTCATCTTCATCATCATCATTATCATCATCAACATCATCATTCATCCTACATTTTCACCCTTTATCCTACATCCGTCATCATCACCATCATCGTCATAATCATCACCATCATCATCCTTCATTCTTCATACTTCATCCTACATCCTGCATCGTCATTTTCCATCTTTCATCCTTCACCTTTTTATGTAACACTATTGTTTTCTAATTTGAGCTGTATGCTAGTTTTTCAAACTTTATCCTTTATCCTTCATCCTTCATCATCATCATCATCATCATCCTTCATCATATATCCTTCATCCTCCATCATCCTTCATACAGAAGACGTTCGATCGGTGCAAACGGTTTAACTGCAATGCTTTTTAACTGCAAGTCCGATAAGTGCAACAAATTTATCCTTCATTTTTCATCTTCCATCCTACATCCTACATCCTTCGTCCTTCACCTTTCACCCATCATCATCATCATAATCATCATCATCATTTATCATCATCCTGCATCCTACATCCTTCATTCTTCTCCATCATCATCATCATCCTTCATTTTCCATCTTTCATCCTACATCCTTTATCCTACATCCTTTATCCTTCATCCTCATCTTCATAGTCATCATCATCATAGCCATCATCATCATCATCCTTCATCCTACATTGTTCATACTTTATTCTTCATACTTCATCCTATATTCTGCATCCTCCATCCTACATATTCTATCGTTCATCATGCATCCTTAATCCTTCATCCTTCATCATCATCATCATCATCATAATCATCCTTCATCCTACATCCTTCATTTTTCATCGTCATCATCATCATTATCATCACCATCATCATATTTCACCTTCCATCCTACAGCCTACAGCCTTTATATTTCATTCTACATCCTTCGTCCTTCATCCTTCATCATCATCATAATCATCATCGTTCATTCTTCATACTTCATCATCATTATCATAACAATCATCATCATCATCATCATCATCCTACATCCTTTATCCTACATGCTTCACCGTTCATCATCATCATAATCATCATTATCATCGTCCATTCTTCATCCTACATCCTCAATTCAACATTTTGCATCCTTCAACCTTGATCCTTCATGCTCCATCATCATTATCATGATCCATCATCGCTCTTGGCTTACCCTCTCGGGGGAATTCGTCATTTACTTACCCTCTCGGGAGAAGTCCCTTTATTTCGTTGTGGCTTACCCACTCGGGGGAATTCGCCTTTGGCTTACCCTCTCAGGGAAATTCGCCTTTGGCTTACCCTCTCGGGGGAATTCGCCCTTTGCTTACCCTCTCGGGGGAATTTGCTTTTTTTGTTGTGGCTTACCCTCTCGGGGGAATTAAATTTTTTCGTTACCCTCACATCCAACCGCGGTCTAAATGATCCTAAATGATGATGACGATGGTGATGATGAATTCATTGGATGATTCCATAGAGAAATTCCCAGAGGAACGCTTGGAGGAAATCCTGGAGGAATTTTTGAGAAAATACATAGAGGAATACCCGGCAGAATTTCTGATAAAATCGCTGTGTGAATTTCAGCAGGAATCTCTGCAATATTGTCTTTCCATAAAAAATCTTATAAGAATCTGTGGAAAAATTTCCGAAGGAATCCTTGGAGGATTTCCTAAGACTTTCTTAAGAAATGCTTGAAGCAATTTCTGGAAGAGAAATGTCTTGAAGAAATATCTAAAGAAATGTGAAGAAATCTTGGGAATTTCTTTAATAGTCTCTTGTAGAATATCTAAAGCAATCCTTGGAGAAAATTCTCAAGAAAGCTTCTGAGAAAATTGTGAAGGAGTTCTGATTCTCAATGTATCCGTGAATAATTTTCTAAAAAAAATCCATAAAGTATTTTTGAGAAAGCTCATGGAAGGTTTTCTGGATGAATTCTTTAAACAATTTCTGGAGGGATCTCTATGAAAAAATTTGAAGAAATTTGTAGATGAATTTCTGGAAAGGAATTCTTGTAGTGTGTTCTGAAGGAATCCATGCAACATTTTTGGAAGTTATCCGTGCAAGACTTTCTTCAGGAGTTCTTGGAGAAATGTCTGTAGGACATTCTAAAGTCTAAAGCAATCCCTAGAAGATTTTGTGAAAGAATGTCTGACTGAATTTCTTCAGGATTTCCCGGATGATTTTTCAAAGTAAATCTACGAGAAGTTTCCAAAGGAGTCCCTGAATAAAATTCTTTGAGAATCCCTGGGAGATTTTTTCAGGAACTCGTCCCAACTAACAATCACTCATTTTACAAGCACTTTTACGACGAATTGATTCAGCATGATGCTGAATAATATTTGGATAATTTTCAGGCACAACCTTTGTTCGGGTTTTGTTCACACAAATTTGGAGAAACTATAAAGCATAGTGTTGTGTACCAACTGAACTGTTTGTTGTTAAACCGTTTTACAACTATATAGTAAAGCTGCTATTCAGCTTTGGCAAAAATGATTAAAAACTAAAAAAATGCAAAATTTTTCAATTTCCACGAGAATTTATTATTGGAACTTAATGCTGTGAATACATATTGTGAAATAATTACTACACATAAATTTACCTAAATCCAGATTCGATCTCGAGACCCGTCGATTGCCAGCCGCATGCCTTTCTAACTGCGCCAACCTAGAGATGATGAATTGCAGCGCTCAAATCAAAACATAAACTTCCCGTGGTTTAATAATGATCAGACTTTGACTCCTATTCAGCAGTGGTGAATTTGCACAACATTATGGTTAACGACTGAACAACAAATTAATTCAGCTGTTGTTCGGTAAAAAACACGTGTTTTTCATCATGTACTCTGAGTCGAAGTATGATAAAAGGAAAGCGCTTATTTGACTTGTGAAAAACACATCATACAGATACATGTCCTAATTTTTATATGAACTTAACAAGAAGCAGAAAAAAGTCTTGTTAAACTATGTTGTAAAGGAATTACTGCGAGTCGAATAAAAATCTTATTAAACGCTTGAAAAGTGTTTTAAATTATTATTGTCAATACCAATACGAAAAGTTGAACATTGGCTGCTTTTTCAATTGAAATAGCATTTGTACAGTAATGTGTACAGCATAATTTTAGTTCAGCTATAATTACTATTATAAAGCAACAATTCAGCATGCATGCTTGTTTGTAGCTGGCGATTGTTAGTTGGGTACCACTAGGAACTTCTCCATTTATTCCTCCGGGATGTTATCTAGGAATTACCCCAGGAAATTTCTTCCGGAATACCTCCAGGAAATACCCCAAGAATTTCTCCTGGAAATCCTCTTGGGATTTCTTCAGAGATTCTTTCAGGAAATTCTCCAGGAATACTTTGAGGAAATTTTCAGGGATTCCTCCAGATATTCCTCCAGAGATTTCTCCAGCAATTACTTCAGGGATTTCTCCACGAATTTTTCGAGGGATATTTCCAGAGATTCCAACAGGGAATCCTCCAGAAATTCCTCCTTCTTTCAGGAAATCCTCCTGGAATTTCTCAAGGGATTTTTTTTTTCAGACATTTCTCCAGCAATTCCTCCCAGAGTTCCTCTGGAGATTTCTTCAGGAATTTCTCCCAGAATTCTCCTAGGGATTCCTAGAATTCACCCAAAAAATTGCTCAAGGAAATTCTCCAGGAATTCTTCCAGGAATTACGCCAGGAATTTGCTCAGAAGTTTCTACAGGCATTCCTCCAAGGATTCCTTCACAAATTTCTCTAAGAATTCATATAGGAATTTTTAAAGACATTTCTTATGAAATTTTACTAGGGATTCCGTCCAGAATTCCTCCAGGAATTTCTCCAGAATTTCCTTTAAGGAATCCTCCAGAAATTTATCTAGGATTTCCTTATGAGATCTCTTCAGAAATTTCACTAGGTATCCCTCCCATAATTTATACAGGAATTCGTACAGGTTTATTTTTTGAAATTCTTACAGGAATTCCTTCTGGAATTCAAAAATTTTAAAAATTCTGGAGGAATTTCTCCAGCAAATAGTATTGGAAGATAAATGGAAGCATACAGGAACCAGGAAATTCTAGGTTTATCCTCAAAAGAGTTCGTAATTTCCAAAAGAGTTCAGCTATAATTTCTGATGAATGTTTTGTAGACATCGACAAAAAAAATCAGAGCAAAATATTGCACGAGTAAATAAAAATCCTTAAGCTTCCAGAAATTGGCCATCGCTACCAGCACCACGTTGAATTGTGTAGATCAGGCGAGTTTTTGTTAACGTATTGTACAAAATACAACAGGGTTAAGGGTTAAATAAAGCTTTTAGAATATAATGTTATTATATTCAATTTCATCGTGTTGCGTTTAGTTATAAAAGCTAGCAGGTACATTTTTACTAAGGGTGCTTGAACCCCCCCCCCCCTGACCGAAAAGCTGGCTACACCCTTGAAAGGACCTTCTGAAATGTTCTAGAACATCAAAATTCTTTAAATTCCAAGAAACTTCCGGAAGCTTCTGGACGTCCCAAAAATGAGAAAAAGATCTTTCTGGAATGTTCTGAAACGCCAAATTTTTTAAATTTACGATACCTGTCATGGAGTTTATGAACGTTCCAGAAGGAAAAATATAACGTTCAAGAATGTTCTTGAACAAAGTTTTCATATTTTTTTAAAGAAATTTCTGGAATCTAATAAACGGTCCATAATGAAGAGAAGATCACTAGAATATTCTGGAATATCAAACTTCCTTAAATACCTAGAACTTTCTGGAAGCTGCTGAACGTCTCAGAAAGAATTCTTATTCTTATTAATAAGAAAACATTTTTTGCCTACAATTTTCGGGGAGTTAATGGACGTTCAAGCAAAAATAAAAAAATTGACATTCTGGGAAGTTCTGGAACATCAAGATTCATAAAATTTTAAGAACTTTCGGGAGATTACTAAGTGTTCAAGAGGAAGCATTCTGAAGAGAGCTTCTGGAATGTTCTTGAGGACTTTATAGTAATAGCAGAACATTCTTGAAATGTTTGGAACTCTCCTTTCTACTTTGTAATGGTTTGGGCACAATGAGATACGACAGTACTTTTTGATCAGACAAACGTTCACGTTGAATGCTGAAAGTGTGAAAGTTCAAATATTTGTAGGTGAATAGACTGAAAAACATGTTTTTCTTGGCTAACGTGGCTAGCCACCGCGGGTCAGCCACGAAATGTTCTTATTCCAGAGGAATTTCTGAACTAATCCTTGGACGAATTTCTCAAACAATCTCTTAAATGATTTTTGAAAATCATGGAGGAGTTTGTCAAGCAACTCATCAGTGGCGTAGCAAGGGGGGTGCGATGGGTGCGGTCCGCACCGGGCCCCCGATTTTAGGGGCCTCCAAATCAAGAAAGGTTTCTAACACTAGTGTGAATAAAGTTCTTTAAGTAGCGAAAGATTCCTATAAGCTCAACACTTCGTAGAACTTTTGATAGGTATGCGGGGGCCCCTTCGTGATTATCAAGAGTTTTTTGGAATGGGGCACACAGATGGTCCCAAAATTAAAAAAATGTGTTAGAATTAAAATTGAATTTTACGAAATTCAGTATCGACATGGAAGTTAAATTCATGAGCATTGTGAAAACGTCCCTGGTATCCTTGTTGACTTAGCTTAAGGTAGCAGCTGAAACTCAGGGGCCGCAGTTATGAAAATTAAGATCTGAAAACATGTCAGGTCAAAACCGTAATAACAATAGTTTGTCGATTTTTTTTGTTTTCGTATGAAAAATAAGTGCAATCAATGTATCCAACGATTTCATCAAGTATTTCTTTCTAAGTATTCCTTGAAGGGTTTCTGCGAGATTTCCTTCGAGCAAGGAAAATACTTACCTTGCCTTCGGGAATATGTATTACGATTTATCTAGCAGTTACTTCAAAGACTTCTACAAAAAATCCTCTAAGATTTACTACAGAACTTTTTCAACACAAACAAAAACTTATCAAGGAATCCTTCCAAAATTCCTTCAAGGATTATTTTTTTTAGAAATCCTTCAGGAATACCTTTGGATTCCTTCATAAAGTCCTTCGAGGATTATGTCATGAGGTCCTTCAACGAATCCTTCAGATAAACCTTAAGGGATTTTTCCAAGGATTCTTTTAGAGACTTCTCCAAGAAGGAATCTTGCAGGAGTTCCTCATGGAAAATACCTTTGATGAATTTCTGAGATCACGCTTGATCAGGTATGGCTCTTGAATGGATTCTTATGATATTTTCTGAAGGAATTTCGGAAGAATTTCCGAAAGCATCCTTGTAGAAATGCTTGCAGGAAGTTTTGGAGGAATTTTTAAAAGAATCCTCGAAGAATCTTCTACACGCACAAAAATGACGCTTGTTTGAAACAATAAAACGCTTGGTTGATTTTCAAACTGAGAATTTACTTATACCAATGTTATATTTCTCTATTCTTACTTTGAGTTAATCGATTAAAACAACCAATCACCATTATTTCATACAACGTTAGAAACTTCATTTGTTTCTACAAAATGGGGACCACAAACATGGCCTGGAAGCACTCACACATCTTTGAAAAACTTACCCCAACTTCGCCACAACGAGGAAGGTGTAGCAAATCCATCACTGCAACTTCCAAGTGCAGTTCTGGCCGTGATGGATAACGCGCAGTTACTAAAGACAACATTCACAAAAAATTGGTCGGTTTCGCCTTTTTGTCTATTTTTATTCGATCTCTTTTCCATCCGCTTGCCGATCGTCTGAAAAGATTTTCAAGCTGCCGCAGGAGCTGCCGTCACCAACACAATTACATTCCGGCTTTGTTAATAGCAAAAGTGCAGTCGTTTGAAACAAACCGTTATTTTATAATGAATCTACCAAATGTCTGTTTGTTCTAGCAAACTGTCAAAAATTTCGACAAATGAAAATATTTGTATTATCAAACAATGGAATAGTTCAGTTTAAACTTGAAATTGGTTTGTCGCTATAGTAAACTGAAAAATTGGTTGATTTGAACTAGATTTTAATTGAGTTTACAATTTATTTCTCTGCGTGTAGATGAATTCTAAGATGTATTCGGAAAGAATCATTGGGATGATTTTGGAAATAACTTTGATGACATTCTTGACGGATTACTACAGTACTGTGAAGTAGTAGTAGAAGTACTAGAAGTACTATGAAGAATCACGTAAAGGATTCCTGAAGAAATATTGAAAGCAGAAGAATTTACAGAAGAATTAAGTATGAAATGCCTAGATTATTCTTCAAAGAAATCAATGGCATAAACAGAAAAGAATTCCTTCCAAATTCGTTTATGTTGATTTGCAAAATAGATTTCCGTGGAGAAATGATGGAAGCCTTGGTGGAATTTATTTAAGACCCCCTGAGGGAATTTGTGCAGGAATCCTTTGAGGATGAATGTGTTCACCCTTGCAGGGTTACCTGAAGGAAAACGTTGAGATATCCCTGAAGGAATCTTTGTAACGAAGCTTGAAAAAATCCTTGGAGAAAAAAAAGTCTTCACTGTAATTTCTTAAAGGATTCATGATCGAATCGTGAAAGAGCAGTTGAAAAAATACCTAAGTGATCCTTGGACGATTTCATACAGCAATTATTGGAAGAATTTCTGAAGAAATCTTTGAAATGCTTGAACAATGCTTCGTAATAAATCTTTGAAAGGATTTCAAGAAAAACCATTTGTGGCATTGCAAAAAGAATTCTTGCAGAAATTTCTAAACACAAATCTTAAAACAATTCCTAAAGAATTCCTCTGGGAAATTTGCTCAAGGGATCATGTGGGGTAGTCCCAAAGGAATCGTTTGTTGAAATATTTAAGAAACTCTTTATGGAATTCTTGGGAATACATATTACTGAATAAATGCCTTCAGAAACACTTGGGGGAGTTTCTGAAGCAATCGCTGTAGCAATTTTCGAAGCAAATCTTGGAGGAATTTGTAAAGAAGTCCTTTAAGTTATTCCTAGATGAATCGTAAAACATATCTAAGAAAGAGTTCTTGGAGCTCCTCATTTGGAACAAATGCTTGATGAAATCCTTACAAAAAAAAATCTTAGAAGTTTCGTAAAGAAAATTCGGATGAAATTGGTGTTATTGCTAAGTAAATCTTTAATAGTACCAAAAGATGGAAACCTTGGAAGAATGCCTTAAGAATTCATTAAAAAAATTCCAATAAAATTTTTTGGAGAAATTTGATCTAGAATTCTTGAAATAATTCTTACATTTTTTTCTATTAGAATTTTCCTTTGAAAATTTCTTTTGGATCTTTTTCAGTAATTGCTTTGGAAATCCGTGCAGGGAATATCTTGGAAAATTTATTTGGAAACTCCTTCGACATCCTTCATTATTTTTAAAGGAATTCTTTAGCAATTGTCTCAGCTATTGTGTTCGCAATTCCTTTGGTGAAAATTATCGAGATTTTTTTAGGAACTCTGTTACAAGTTTCATTTTAAAATTCCTACGACAATTCTTTTGAGAAATTGTTAGGCAATTCCTTTGGAAACTTCTTTGATCAGTTCTCGGCAATGCTACAGCAATAGCTTTGCGAACTTCTTCAGAATATTTTTCCTACAGAAATTTCTTTGGATATTCCATTTACAACTTCTCGTTGTTTTTTTTTTTTTTGACAATTCGCTTAATAAATCCTCTGGTCACTAGGCCGTCCCTTATTTTGCAAAAGATTGGAAATGTTATAAGTTCGTTAGTGGAAAATGATCGTTTTAGCTAAAAAATTATCGTGACAAAATTTGGAGTCCGTATCTCAGGCTAAGTGGTCCCTCAAGTGGCCTAAAGTTGTCAAAAATGGTATGGGACCAAAAAAACATGAATTTTTTTTCGGCGAAAAAAGTACGCTATTCTACTAAAACCTAAGATTTTAGGACCCTAAAGGGCCAAAAATGTGCTTAGATTTGCGATATCTGTACTCGTTTCCGAGTTATTGACAAAAAACACTCGAAAAATCAGCATTTTGATCATTTTTTTAGATTCCGAAGAAAACCTACCCTATTTTGTTCAATAACTCAAAAACGAGTAGAGATGTCGCAATTCTAAGCACATTTTTGGCCCTTTAGGGTCCTAGTTCACCGGTTTTAGTAGAATAGCGTAATTTTTCGTCAAAAAATATTTCATGTTTTTTTGGTCCCATACCATTTTTGACAACTTTAGGCCCCTTGAGGGACCACTTAGCCTTGAGATATGAACTTCAAATTTTACCACGATCATTTCTTAGCTAAAATGATCATTTTCCACTAACGAACTTATAACATTTCCATTTTTTTGCAAAATAAGAGACGGCCTACTGGTCACCTTAGGAATAACTTACTTTAGAAATGCATTCGGCGAATTTCCTGTGATCTATCCCGTGGAAATCTTTCATATTACCTTTGGCGGAGTTTATTTTGACAAAGCTTTTGGAAATCCTTCTTGCCATTTTTATTGAATTTGATCCTAAAATTCCTATAAGATTATATTTGGGGGTTTCTTGGAATTTTTTGTTGAGAACTATTTCGGCATTTGGTTCGGTAACTCATTCGAAAATTTATGGGCAATAATATTTGAAATTGATTTAGGTTTTTATTTTTGAAAATATCTACGGCATAACTTTTCGCAATTATTTGGGCAATAGCTTTATAAATTTATCAACAAACCTTACGATATTTCCTTCAGCAAGGAAGTTTCACAGGCAGTCCCTTTGCTAATATACTTGACTTTTGTAATTATTTCAATAGTTCCTGCCAAAATTCAGGCAGGTACTTTGAGGCGGCAATTTTAGAAAATTTCTCCGTTAATTTCTCAGAAAATTTCTTTGGGGGTTCCTGTGGAAATTTCATTCGATAATTCCTTGCGAATTTCCGTCTATTGCTTCTTTTGAGATTTTATGAGAAGAAGATTTTCTAAGGAGTCTAATCAAAAGTCACAATAGAAAGTTTTGGAAGAGTTCTTAGAGGAATGCTAGCAAAAATTCCTGAAGGAATCCTTGGGGAAACTCGTAGAGTAGATAAATTTCAAAGAATTCGATGGAAGAAATCCAGAAGGATTTTTGGAAAGAATGCCAACGGAAGTTCCCTTTAGAATTTTCTTAGAGGAACTTTTGTAGGGATCCTTGGAAGATTTTTTTTTATTTATTATCCAATGGATTCTCTTGAAATTTCTTGGAGGATTTCCAGGAAGAATCTCTTAATAAAACTTTAGAGAAACGCCTTGAAGAGTATTTGCATTTTTTTTTTTCGAAAAAAGCGTTGCAGTAATTCTCCAAGGAATCCTTGGAGAATTTTCTGAAAGAATCTTTGGAAGAAATTCTTAAGAAATCTTCAAAAGAACGCCAAGATGAGTAATGAATACTTGAAGAAATCCAAGATGAATTCTTGGATAAATCACTGGAAAAATGATTTACTTCCGTGGAAAAATCATTTAGGGGATATTTGGAGGATCTCCTGGTAGAAACTATGGAGGAATGAAATTCTAAAAAAAAACTTTGAAGCCTTTACAAGAATCATTTGAAGTACTCTGAACATTCTCGGAGACAACACTGTAAGAATACATGAAAGAGTGTTTAGAGAAATATTGAATGACACCCTTGCATTAATCACTTGAAAGATTCTTGAAGATAAATTATTATTCAAGAAAAAAAAATTTCAAAGAAAATGGTAAAGCAATCTTTGAAGGAATTCATAAAGGATTACTTGATGCTATTCCTAAATAAATTGTCAAAAAATCGTCATAATTCTTAGAAAAAAATCGCTAATTGATGGAACTCCCGGATGCATCCTTGCAGAAATCCCCGAAGAAATTCTTAAGGGAATACAGACAATATTTTTTAACCTTCAGTCAGTCAGTTAGCCACCACGCCCAGCATCACACTAAGGCTGAGAAGTCGAGATTTGTTTCAACGCTTTGTACAAAATACAATGGCGTGATTATTTGAGAGTTAGAAGAATAGATTTAACATTGTAAAATATGTATATGTCATTTTCATGGGGCCCACAAATTTGGTTCCGCACCGGGCCCCCAAATTCCTAGCTACGCCACTGCAACTCATGTCAGATTTGAGATATTAGAGTCACATAGCTAACTAAGTTAAAGATTTCCATAAATTTCCCAATAGATTCGTAGCTTCACTTTGAAACCGTTGATACCTGTTCATGTCTATCAAATTGATAAGCCACAATGTGATTCAATCATCGCAAAGAACGATAGTAATCTGTTAATTTCCTTGACGTAGCATTCGCCCGTCTAATCGGTCGGTACGTTGCAGTAGCTTCAATCGACACGAGTTTACTCGGGCAGTGTAAAGTGAGAATGAGATCCACTCGGTTCATTATCTATTTAACATACGGACCTTGGCCTGAACTGAGGCGAGCGGTATGCATATGCTTATATCATAGACAAACAGACGTGACTCTTGGAGGGAATTCATCAAAAGCTTTTGCGCGGGGTCTTTTTTATGAGCATACTGCCACCTGTTGGTAGAACCGCGCGAGATATGTCGGCCATGATGGATTTCGATTTGTCGTGTGTCTAACACGCACACCACTACACACCACTACACTGTGGCTTCGTGGTCGTGCGGCTAGTGTCACCAAGCATTTAGTCGCATCGTGCTGAGGAGCGCGGGTTCGATTCCCGCCGCAGCTGTCAGGAAAAGTTTTCGGCTGTGCCACTGGGCGTTGCATGCTAGTCCGTTGTCTAGTGTCGTGCTTCCTTCAAAGAGCGAATAGCTCACTGGAAGCATTAAACGTGTCCGTGTCTTTTTTTAAAAAAATCGCCTGTAATTTTCATTAGCATCATTCAGCAACGTGTACACTGGCAAACGTCAAAGCGATCGAACACTACACGGAACCAGAAATCAACCAAAATATAGGTTCTTTTCACTCATATCGGCTCTTCCGTGCGAGCGAACCCAAATTTGGCTATACCGCGTTAAAGCTCTGAGTGGGTAGTTTCCGTTTGATCCCGGCAGAAAATTGCAACCCATCGCAAAGTTCTTTCTACCTAGCGTTGACTTTCGAAGTACCCTAGTGGGTTGGAATAAACCCACTTTTGGGTGAACGGCAATGAACCCAAATTTGGCTTCTCGCACGGACATTATCGGCTAGGTAGCTGCTTCTCGCTTTGTTTTTGACAACATTGCGAGTGAGAGAGCGAGGAAACAACCCACTGCTGGTGTGAATATTACGCAACTCACTATAACAATTCGTTTCCGACATTCTTAGCAAACTACAGTAGAATCACTTGGCATGGTACGAGACCTCGCAATACAGACGACTGGCTCCGCCAAAGCTCCACTCCTCAATGAAGCAGCAACACACTCCCTGTCTCGTCATGATGATTGCTGTCACCGATGCTTATAAGGGGAAGGACACGCAAGGGGAATATCACTAATCATTATTCACACCCCACAGCTGGGTAAAAAGTTCAAGCGGTTTACTTATTTTTGCATTCTTTTAACGTATTTTTTAGGTAATCTGTTTTTTTCCGTGTAGTGCATCTGGTGAATGGATCGCGCAAATGAAAAAAAAAATGAATTTATCGTTAAATGCATGTGCCAAGCCGTTTTGAACAGTATTACGTCTGTTTGTCTGTGCTTATATTATGTCCATTTTCATGCCATGCATGCCAATCCTGTAGTCCGGTACCAGACATTATTATCCTTGGATACGACACGGCTTTACTAATCTTTTGATCTGATTTCCGATAACTGAGCTTCAATTCCAGCTCACAAAAGCTCGTCGAATCAAGAGATGAAGGTTTGGTACACATTTTACTATGGGGCACTGGTGGAGCTCCAACATATTACCTCCAATAAATATTAATTTACGTTTGCCATTAAGACATTATACTTATTTTTTTTTATTTTCACATATAAAATCATGAAATGTTTACTGAGATCATGAAAAAATTATTACCAAAGTTGTCATGACTTGCTTTGTCATCATTGCAAACTGGCCATATGGAAACAAACGACCATGCGTCTCCTTTCAATAGAGTTTCACCACCTTCTTCCAAACAGTGCACAATGGGTCCAGAGCCGTATTTACGAAGACAAAAATGTTTGTGCCTAAACCATAAGTTTTAGATACATGGTGTCTTTGGGAAACTTTCTTCTTATTATTCGACCTTTTTTCTCATTATTGTGAAATTAGGGTGGTCCCTCTAGTTTCGCTGATCCAAACATCTGCTTTTTAATAGTTTTATGTACGTTCACAAAATGTTCTACAAAGTTGAAAGGGGCCGTCCATAAATGACGTAGTTTTTTTGGGGGGAGGGGGGTGTTTGTGATTTTATGACGAAGTGTGACGATAGGGGGCCATGGGTTTATAATATGCTACGTAGCTTTCTACTAGGCCCATTAAAAAAAAAATCATAATTAATAAACTTTTTACTTGCATTAAGTATTATTATCCAGTAAATTAAAAAAAATTGCATGATTTTTTTCCATTCACATTAATGTAAATAACAAATAATGGAAATAAATGCCGGCTTCATTTCATAAGACATGCAGCTATCGGACGCAACAACTGTATCTGAGAAAGTGGTTTTGAAATCCTGCGTAAAGAATAATATATATTGTGTTTGCAGGCAAAAATCAATTTCGCTCAAATGCTTCTCAAGACCAATAGTTTGCTGCTTGCTATAGAGGGCACTATACGCCGCTAAGGTTACAAAGGAAAATTTTTCTAAGCTTTTGGCATTACGGCAAGATTCCAGGAGGTCCTTATATAGTTTCTACAGGACTTCCTCGAAGAATTCATCCAACAATTTCTTACGGAACTGCTCTAACAACTTTGTAAGGAATTTCTCATTGTGTTCTTTATAGGTTTCCCGAACAGGAGAAGGATAACATTTCCACAGGAATTCCTACTGGGAATCCCAGAAAAAAAACTTCTGAAAACATTTCAAAAGGATCTAGAGGAATCTCAGAAGGAATCCTTGATGGAACTTCCAGAAGAATTTCAGAAGGAACTCCTGGAACAATCATGAAAGAAAATAGAGAAATTTCAAAAGAAATTCCGTGAGGAGTACCTGGAGCAATTTAGATTTAGCTTTCGGAAAAACTTTGAATAAACTTCGGGAAGAATCTTAGATGGAGATATTTGTAGAATGTCAGAAGGAACTCCTGGTTTCATTTCTGAAGAAAGCACGGAAGAAATAATTGAAAGAATCCCGTAAGGAATTTCTGAATCAATCCCGAAAATAACTTTTGGGGAATCACAAAAGATTATCTGGATATAACTCCTGGTGAAATCTAAGAAAGAAAATCCTGGAGGAATCTCAGAAGCAACTGTGGGAGGAATCCGTAAAAGGGATTCCTCGCAGAATTCTAAGCTATACTGGAGGAATCCTGAATGAAGTGAATGGAGGGATGCCGGAAAAAGTTACTGAAGGAGTCCCCGGAAAAAAAAATCCTGGACAAATCCTAGAAGGAAGTCCTCGAGGAATCCCAGAAGAATCCAAAAATGAACACCTGGAAGAATCCCAGAAGCAACTCCTGGGAGGGTTTTGAAAGAATACCGGAGGGGTTACCTGCCGAGATCTTGGAATGTATATCTGAGTGAATTCCTGAAGGAAGCCAAGAAGGAACTCCTGGAGGAATCCCGAAAGGAACTTTTTTAGGAAACACAGAAAGAAGTTTTGATGGAATCTCAAAAGAAATTCCGGTTAAAATCCCTGTAGAGATGTCTAAAGAAACTGCTGGTGGAAGAGAGAAGCAAAAAAAAACCATGAAAGAACACCTGAAGGAAACCATGGATAAACTTTTAGAAAAACCTTAGAAGAAAAAAAAACTCCTGGAGAAATCTCAGGAGGAGCTTTTGGAGGAATCTAAGAAGGAACTCCGGAATTAATTATTGGAGGGATCTTTGAAGGAACCCCTGAAGGAATACAATAAGGAGGAATTCTCTAATGGAATCAAAAAAAAATCCATGGAGAAATCCCAGAAGGAAAAGCTGAAGGAACCAAAAAGGGAGACATTCTCAAAAATGGGAATCCCAAAATAAACTTCTCTAGGAATTCCAAAATGAACTGCTGTAAGAATTTTAGAAGAAGCTCCTGCAGCGTCCTTCGAATGTCGTGGTGAATTTTATTCAAATGAAATCAAATTGATATTCTTAATAGATTTATTAGTGAACAAACTATATCTTCGGAAGAGCTTCTAGGCTAATATGGTATTGGGAGCATCAATTTCCGGTTCTTCGACATCAAGCTTTGGTTACAATCTCCACTTGTTGCACCTATGGTCTTGATGTCGGCTATCTGAACCTGGCAGTCGGCAATGCTTTCTTGCTATTGTTGTTTTTCCATAATATTTTATTAGAATACAAGTTAAAATTGAAATCAGAGCTAAGATCGAGTTTTTTTACATGAAAATTTTGTTGAGGGAGGGGGGGGGGTGTTTAACAAGCTACGTCATTTATAGAGGGGGATGTCTGAATTTGTGACGAAATGCTACGAGGGGGGAGGGGGTGTTAAAAATCGCTCAAAAAAAGCTACGTCATTTATGGACGCCCCATTTTTTTTAAAGATTCATGTTAGGGTGATCCATGAATTTCAGTTTTCCTGAAATAACTTTTAATTTTCTCGGTTACATTGAAAAGATCGTACTCTGTTCTATTTATGGTGAAAAAACTGTAGGTACCTTTTTTGTTTAAAGCTTTTTATTGAATTTTGAAAATACGATTTTTTTTCATGGAAAAGCAGTTGTAACTTTGAAAATTGATGAGATACAAACTTGGCGTCTTCGACAAAATTGTGAGTTTTTGGCTGCTATAAAAGTGCCCAGAACAAAGTATTGCGAAAAAATCAACACCTACAATTATATTGAGTAAAAACAGATTTTCATATGAAAAATGACACACTTCAAGCAAATTCAACTCGTCTTTGTTAGATAGATCAAAGTAGCTTGGTAAATGGTCATCCATTTCATTCTAGAACCAATGTTTATTTATACTGTCATCACCATTTAGGCACAATGTTGATAAGATATTGTAAATCATGTAACTTTGATAGGCTTTTACGTTAACATATGTAAACATATACTAGTGATTGACATTTTCATTGTCCATACATTGAGGTGATGAAATTGAAATTAAATTGATGGAAATCAGCTCAAAATCACATTTTAAGTTGAGTTCATTGACGAATTATGGATTATAAGCAAATTTAAACATTTTCGACATGGTTACTCGATCTATCTAACAAAGACTTGTCGAGTTTGCTGAAATTGTTCCGCTTTCCATATGAAAATCGGTTTTTATTCAATATAATTTTATGTGTTGATTTTTTCGCAATACTTTATTCTGGGCACTTTTAGAGCAGCCAAAAACTCACAATTTTGTCGAAGACGCCAAAGTTGTATCTAATCGATTTTCAAAGTTACAACTGCTTTTCCATGAAAAAATCGTATTTTCAAAATTCAATAAAAAGCTTTAAACAAAAAAGGTACCCGCAGTTTTTTCACCATAAATCACTAGCGTAGCCACGCCCCCCCCCCCCCCCCCCAGAGCCAAAATTTCTGGAATAAATTTCCAGTATAAAACGAAGAAATTTTTTTTCGGCTGCGCCGCTATTTTTACCCTACGGCTCAAATTCATTATATAAATATATTTACGAAATGTGAGTGTCAAATAAAAAAAGGTATTATTGAACATAGAAAACCCCTACCAGAGCAAATTTCTGGCTACGCCACTGCCATAAATAGAACAGAGTACGATCTTTCCAACGCAACCGAGAGATTGAAAATCCATTTGCTCCTTTTTGAGATATGACATTTTGAAAAAAAGTGATTTTTCGAAGACAAATGCCAATATCTTTTTAACTATGAGAGTTAGAACTTTGAGCTCTTTGGAAAAAATATGCGTCGTTGATAGTTCTTAAAGTGCTCGAAACAAAGTGTTTACTAAAAACGAACGAATTAAAAGTTATTTCAAGGAAAACTGAAATTCATGGATCACCCTAACATGAATCTTATAAAACAATATAAGTTAGGAACCATAACAGATAGAATAATGGTTTCTTCGGCAAACTTGCTCCAAATAAGTTCTTTTACAACTTTGTAGAACATTTTGTGAACGTACATAAAACTATTAAAAAGCAGATGTTTGGATCAGCGAAACTAGAGGGACCATCCTAATTTCACAATAATGAGAAAAAAGGTCGAAAAATAAGAAGAAACTTTCCCAAAAACACCATGTATTGTCGGGCCGCCACCAAACCGGACTTCGCACAATCAAGTCGCGACGCGACCCAACTCGCGACGTTTTTTAATCATGTAAAAAGTAGTGCGCATCCTTCTCGTTGTTGTCAACAACACAGCGCACTAGATGCGCAACAGTTGCGACACTTGTGGACCAAGAAAATGGCAATTTTTGATTGAATGTCGGTCTTGATTCCAACTGGATAGACAATATCTAAAGCTTAAGGTTTAGGCACAAACATTTTTGTCTTCGTAAACACGGCTCTGGACCCATTGTGCAGTGGACGACAGAGAGCCACCTCAAGCTCACCCCCACTCGTCCTCGTTATTAAACGATGGCTTTCTTGTGTCCTGCTTTTAAACCCATCGGAATCGCATTAAGGTTGGTCGAGTTTTCGGAGAATTATCTTTGACAGGTGCCCTTGGGGGGATGAATGCTTCTCTCATTCCACTAGATTGATACGCACTGTCTCAAACGCAAGGTTGATAAAAAAAGAAGGAAAATCACCTAATCGGATTGTTAAATTCGTTTTGCTGACATGAAAATGGACACAGGGAAAAAGTTTTTCTTCTATCGCATCGCTTCCTGCATAGACCGCCGCAGCTGATGCCAACATACAATTTGTCTAAACATTGAGCTCGTTCGTTGAGAACTGTCGGTGTTCAACGATGTGAAATCGAGATATGTAGAATCAACCATGAAGGAATTCAGCACACGGCGCCAACCATTTTGGACCACGTGCTAACATGTGTGCACTTTCCTTCCACTCTGCAGATAAAACATTATGTTCGAAAAAACAACGACTCACCAGACTTTTTGTTGTTTCCTCTGTCAAACTTCTGCCTTCATTGTTTTCCTTTAAACTTTATAAAAACGAGCCAGAGCCATCCAGCTGGATGGCAATCAGCGAGGAAATAAACATTAACGTATTTTTCCCGGAATCGCATTAACTATAGAGTAGGCTTTGCCCCCGCGCAGTTTGAGTTCAATTCACTCTCGTCTCGTTTCGAACGTTTCGAAGAACCAACACAACGCAGTAGGCAGCGCCTAGGGAAATATGATTTTTGATCTATACTGTTTGTTTGTGTGTAAATACCTGTCAGCCATGGAGTGGGTGCCTTCGGGAGCTTGTTAAAGCTTCTTTCAGTCCTTTGTTGTTTGTTTTGTCTTTTCGATGCTGCATTTGCAGATTAATTGAGTGTATAGATGTCAATTTCTCGGTATTGTATTGATCTCGAGATCCCGGAAGAACTTCTTAAGCACGGAAGTGAGCACAGCTACAACACTCAATCCACCAGATTCTTGAAAAGATATGGGAGAATGGAGATTTTCCCACCAGCTGATTGGGCGGTCTGACATGGTCAATCTACAAGAAAGGCACAGACTCTAACAGAGAACAGAGAAATTACCTTTTCAAATTCTGCGTATAAGATACTGTCACGTGTCCTGTTCTACAGACTGAGATTTCTTGAGGAGTCTTTCGTCAGCGAACGCCATGCTGGTTTGCTGGAGGGCCGATCAACTACGGATCAAATGTTTACCCTGCGGATGATTCCAGATATATTTTTTAGGAAGAGCCGTAGAAAGAAAACTACACTTCGGTTGACGGTTAAACTAGGAATGAAAATTTTATTCAAAATCTATATTACGCCTACTGTGATGGGTTAGGCGTCGCTGTGGGTTACATATTTAAATTCAAATACTGCACGCCTACTGCTACTGACGACACTCCTCCTCGTGCAGATCTGGATTGACTCCTAATTGTTTCCGGAGGGTCTCCAAACGCACGCGATGTAATGGCTTGGTCAACAGGTCGGCGAACATCTCTTCTGACGGACAGTACTGCAAATCAATTTGACGTTGTTGGTGTAGATCACGAACGAAGTAGAATCTGGTTTCGATGTGCTTCGTTTTGCGCTCCATACGGTCACTCTCAACCAATTTTATGCAGCTCTGATTGTCTTCGTACACGACAACGGGATCAGAAGAAGACACTCCAACATCCTCCAGCAAACGCTTCGTCCAGATGAGTTCCTGGCATCCTTCTGCGAGCGCGACCAATTCAGCTTCGGTAGAGCTTAAGGCCACACACGATTGCTTCCTGGAACTCCACTGAATGACGCCTCCTCCGAACATGATCAAATGCCCAGATTTCGATTTTCGATCTCGATGATCTCCGGCCCAGTCTGCATCAGCATACATCGAGAGACCGGCGGTGGTAGCTCCAAGTGCTAGTTTGAAGTGACTTGTCGCTCCCAAATACCTCAGCACCCGCTTGGCTTCGTTCCAGTCTTGCTGATTTGGACAACTGGACTTTTGCGCCAAGATTGTGGTGCTCACCGCAATATCCGGACGCGTATGTAGGGCAACGTATAGTAATCCTCCGATCAAGCTCAAATATTGGCTGTTATTCGGAAGCTGCTCCTGCTCCTCCTCCTTCAGCTGCAAGTAGCCTGGGTCGAGCGGAGTCTTTGCCGGCTTGGCATTCTCTAAGCTGAACCTTCCGAGAAGCTTCTGGATGTACGCCTGTTGGTTGAGCTTGAATCCATCCTCACAACGTTCAACTTGCATCCCCAGGAAATGTCGGACATCGCCAAGGTTCTTGATGGCGAACTCCTCCTCAAGATGTCGCAAAATCGAACGAAACTCCTCCTCGGATTGTGTAACGACAATCATGTCATCCACGTATATGAGGATGTACGTGAATGTTCCTCCTTTCTTCCGGATGTATAGGCACGGATCGGCTTTCGATTGGACGAACCCCATCGCTTTGAATACGGAATCCACCTTCTTGTTCCATATGCGTGCGGACTGCTTGAGGCCGTATAGGCTCTTCTTCAGACGACAAACGGTGCGTTCGGTTCCGGAATGGAAACCCTCGGGTTGGCGCATATAGATGACTTCATCCAGCTCTCCATTAAGGTACGCCGTCTTGACATCCACATGCTTCACGACCCAATTGTTGCGGGCAGCGACAGTCAGCAGCACACGAAACGTGACTTGCTTCGCCACGGGCGCGAAAACTTCGTCGTAATCGACACCAAATTTCTGCGTAAAGCCTTGTGCTACAATCCTCGCTTTATGCCGTTTGAAATTTCCTTTCTCGTCCTGTTTGGTTTTGAACAACCACTTGCAGCCCACTGCACGCTCGCCGGGTGGCAAGTCAACTAGCTCCCATGTGTTGTTTCGCATTAACTCACGATATTCTTCCTTCATTGCAGCTCTCCAGTGGTCAGCGTCTGCGGATCGCAACGCTTCGGTGAAACTGCGGGGGTCATCGCAGCCCTTGCTCACGAGACAGTTGCTGGTCGACGCTCCTTGTTGCGTTTGCTGCTGGCTCGCAGCGGGAACCGATGCTACTCGTGAAGTACCGGCGGTTGATCGATCCTGATGCTGTTCTGAAAATTGGTAGGAGGGCAGGCCTTTGTTCGGAAGATAAAAGTCATGATACTTGCCTGGGAAAACGCGCTCCCTGCCGCTGCGCCTCAACACCTGTGACTCGGGTGGATATGAAGATTTTTGCGGGGGGAGCGCAATGATTGTCACGTCACCGGATGCCTCATCCGAAAGATCGCCTTCGCTGGTGTCTGCTTGCGAAAAGTAGTTTGAAGCATCGGAGTCGTCCGACTGGTCATCTTCGGACTGAACCTCTTCCGGATCGGGTCGCTCATCTGGTTCGGGCGACTGAACGACGACGACTTCACCTGGTGGTTCTTCAAAGTCAAGCTTCACAAACGTACGGACTGGTGTAGGCTTTCTAAGTGGAGCAGATGCCGGACTTGGTGACGGCACATGAGACGGCTCACTGATGAAGACGACGTCACGACATTTGAAGACCTTCCTGGACACAGGATCGTACAGGCGGTATGCCTTCGTGTCTTCGTCGAATCCTACGAGAACGGATTCCTTCGATTTGGCGTCCCATTTGCGCCGTTTTTGCTTCGGGATGTGTGCCATGACCTTGGCACCGAACACACGGATGTGCGCCAAATCCGGCTTGCGGCCACTCCAAGCTTCTTCCGGCGTTTGCTTGTGCCCCCTGGTCGGGGAACGGTTCACCAAGTATGTGGCAGCTGCCACCGCTTCGGCCCAGAATGCCTTGGGTACACTGAAAAAATATTTTGTTGCATTGTACGAAATTGCTCGTCCGGTTTACGAATGACATTCGTTGTTTTCTGCAACGAAAAGATTCGTAGTGTGCCTGAGTTCGTTTCGTAAAAAATATCACTCCGACGCAATAACACAGATTTTTCTGTCTCTTTTTTGTCGGACCGACATAAATCATGTTGAAAAAAAATAGCACTCGTTTATCAGCTTGGTTTTCACAGGCTCCGAACACGTATCTTCTGGTTGATACCTACCAGTGCTAGACATCCATCTGTAGGCGCTTGTTGAAACCGTTCGGAAACAACCAGAACGCTTTCTACTCTGATTCAATTTATAAATAACTTTTACTTCCAACTGAGAGCATGCTTCCTTTCCTCTTCTCGCACACGCACCGTCATATGCACATGAAAACTAGAGTCCCTATAATTAGAGTCTGGCGGACTGTCACTTTCGACCGGAGCCAATCGAGCATGACGTCATAGTGTCCTCACTGATGAATGCTACACCGTGACGTCATGCTCGATTGGCTCCGATCGAAAGTGACAGTCCGCCAGACTCTAACTAGACTGACTCTAATGAAAACAGGTTGCTTTGTTGTCTCTGCGCTCCACTCAAACATCAGTGATGACTACAAAGCTTTGTTGCATTCTACGAAGCGAAATTTTCTTTTTACGCATGGTTAGTAAAAAACGATTGACATTTGTTTGTTTTGCTTCATTCTACAAAGCGGGAGCTAAAATCTACGAATGAGCAAGCTTAGCGTCTGTCGGATTCGTGATTTCGTACATGATACAACTCCATTTGTACTGTTTCAGCGTGGTGGCACGAATGGACCGTACATTTTACGCAAATTGCTTTCAATTTACGAAAATTGGTTTTACGAAGCATATTCGTTGAGCTTTTACGAAAGTATTTTATCAGTGTAGAGTCGCCTCAAACAGCAAACATCGAGCCCTCTCGACAATTGTCCGGTTCACGCGTTCCGCTAAACCGTTTTGTTGCGGGGTGTACTCCGTCGACGTCTGGTGCCGGATGCCCAGTTCCTTCAAGCGTTTCTGGAAAGACTTATTAATGTATTCCTTACCATTGTCCGTTCGAAGAATCTTCAGTTTGCGTCCGGTTTGACGCTCAGCTTGAGTGCGGAAATGGTCGAATGCTTGCAGAACTTCCGTCTCGGATTTCCTCTCCAAGAAATAAACGGAAATACGCCTCGTCTTATCGTCGGTAAAGGATATGTAGTACCGACTACCGCCCAACGACGACTCCTCCATGGGTCCACAGATGTCGGAATGTACTAACTCCAACACTTCGCTGGCTCGATGTCCCTTCTTCGGAAACGGTAGACGAGACTGTTTTCCCATCGCACAGATGACGCAATTTTCGCATTTTGCCTCGCTGAACTCGATGCCAGAAGCCAGTCCATCCTTCAGCTGCTTTAGTCCGCCGATGTTCAGATGTCCCATTCTTCTGTGCCACACTGCCATATCGCTTGGTGTGCATGCCAGCGACGACGACGACGACTTTTTCTCATCAAATCGAAACAGGCCTTTCTCCACATCGTGGCAACCCGTTGCTATGACGACGCCTGACGGATCGATCACCTTCACACCGCTTGCAGAAAATTGCACCACGTGGCCGCGGCGAACGATTTGACTTACCGAGAGGAGGTTATTCGACATCGACGGGATGAATTTCACATCATTCACTTCTATCGGTGGGCTTTCGGGAGAGCAATTTGCATCCAGTTTCGCTAAACCGGTGGCTACGATGGTCATAGCAACATTATCCGCTGCCACAACTGTGCCGCTTGCTGCCCTGGCGTTCACCAGAAGGCTTTTATCGTTGGTGAAATGGTCCGACGCTCCTGAATCGAAATACCACGCTGTGGAATCTGCGCCGTGGTTCGTCGACAAAACTGCACTGAAAGCTGACCCTCGGTTCGCTTGACAGTCTCGGGCGATGTGTCCAAACTTCTTGCAACGTTTGCACCTGGGTCCCCTCGGCTGCTCGGCTGACTTCTCGTGTGCGCTTTGCGGTTTTCTCGCCGGCGGGCCCTTTTTGCCAACAAACGCTGTCTTGTCCCTCGTCGTCTGCACTTCCTGGAGTAATTTGGTTTTTATGCTGTCGCCGGTGATCGCCGTTCCAGAGCTTTCCAGGGCCATAATCATCGGTCTGTACTCCTCCGGCAGTCCGGCTAGCAGCAACGTTCCAACCCATTCTTCCGATATGTCGAATCCAACACCCCGGAGCTGGTGGGCAGTTGAAACGATTTGTGTTACGTACGTGTCGATGGAGTCACACGCGGCTAACGTGGTGGTGATGAGCTTCCTGAGGAGTCCTACACGCCGGGTCAGGCCGGTGTCTTCGAATGCCGCCTCAAGCTTCGCCCATACCTCGCGGGCCGTTTTTGCGTCCTTCACGTGTACGTAATTGACGGGGTCGAGTAGAAGGATTATTTTAGCACGCGCCTTCCTATCCTTACGTGCGTCCACCGCCGGGAATGTTCCGTCAGGGTTGGCTATCGGCTTCACTGCTTCCCAAAGGTCCTCGAGTTCCAAAAATGTCTCCACCGCGAATTTCCACGTGGTCCAGTTTTCCCGGCCGGCCAAACGTTCGATGCACGGTAGCGTTGACGAAATTTGAACTGCGTTCGGGTTTCCTTGTGGGTCACCGATTCCGCGGACTCCTGCGGCATTTTCCGGCGATGCCATTTTCACTTTTCTTTGATTTTTCCTACTTTTTCACCTGGCCCATAACCTTTTAGGAAGAGCCGTAGAAAGAAAACTACACTTCGGTTGACGGTTAAACTAGGAATGAAAATTTTATTCAAAATCTATATTACGCCTACTGTGATGGGTTAGGCGTCGCTGTGGGTTACATATTTAAATTCAAATACTGCACGCCTACTGCTACTGACGACAATATTTCATGAGTGTAACTTGCAGATTTACCATCTGTTCACCTAATTTAAAGCAGCGTACGATTCAGTGATAGAAAATACGCTTTGGCAAATAATGTCAGAACATGGTTTTCCGGCGAAATTAATTAGGCTGATACGCGCAACACTGGATGGATCAAAATCAAGTATTCGGATCGCAGATGAAGTGTCTTCTTCGTTTGTTCTTTTTCAAATCTACTGTTCAACATTGATCTCGAAAGAGCGATTAGGAGGTCTGGCTAGCATGCAAAGGAATGGCACTATGAATCATCATACGGTCGCATGCTTCTCGGCACCCTGCGGACGATATTGATCTCATCGACATCGATCGTAGGGCAGTGGAGGAGGCTTATGCTCCTCTAAAGAGAGAGACAGCAACGATAGGCTTGATGATCAACTCTACCAAAACGAAGTACAGTCGAGTCTCTTTTTAGACGCTGCCAGCTGCTTTACGCCCACCGTGATTTTTCAGCTGTCTTGCATCCAATCCAGCTGTTTTACTATAAACTCATCACTTACAAAAAAATAACTAAATTGGTTAGAAGACAGGCTGGAAAACGCGGTGGGCGTAAAGTGGATGGCAGCGTCTAATAAAAGACCCGACTGTACATGACTCCGGTTAGAGACAGAGGCAGGCTCAGTAATATTAGTGCTCAGGTAGTGATTGATGGTGATGGGTTTGAAATTGTTGAAGAATTTGTTTACCTTAGAATTGTGACATGTGGCAATGACGTTTCCCGTGAAGGGAAAAGGCGTATTGCAATTAGGGCTTTTACGGGTTGCGTTACTAGCATAGATCCCGTAACTTGCAAACACAAACGAAATTCGCTATAGTATATAAGACGCTGATTCTTCCAGTAGCCCTCTACTGTCACGGAGCGTGGGCGGAAGACCGAAAAGTTTTCGAAGCTTTTGATCACAATGTTGCGGACAATTCATGGTGAGAAACAAGAAAATGGTGTGTGCTGCAGACACATGACTCACGAGTTCAAGGGTACAAAGAAGCGAAAATTGTGAAACGTATAAAATACGGCAGACTTCAGTGGACTGGACACGTAGTGTGGATGTCGGAAGAAAGAATAGCGAAAATAATGTTCAGCAGGGAATCAGGTAGAGGTCGGCGATTTCGTGGGCAGCGGCAAACGCGCTGGCTGCACGCGGTTGGAGAAGGCCCGGGAACCACAGACAAACATACATATTACATAGCATTCGTTGAGCCCCCTGAAACCCTCATGAGGCTATCAAAAACACTATTTAAAGCCCTATAAAACCCGCAGAGAATTCATTAAACCGCACCCCCTCCCCCTCAGGCCATCTGAGACCCTCCTAAAACCTCAAATACGCCTCTGAAACGCACGTAAAACCTTCTGAACCACCCCTGACACGCCTTGAAACGCGGCTGAGATCCCTGAAACCTTCCTTAAGCGCCTCCGTAATGACCCCTAAAACGTCCCTGAAGCCTCTCCAAACCCCCTGAAATTCTCATGAAACTCTTTGAAACGCCTCTAAAAAGCACTGAAACCATCTGAGAATGCCCCTGAAACGCTCCTGAAATCCACTGAAACGTCTCAGAAATCCCTCCAACTGTCCCGGAAAACCCCTAAAACGCCCCTGCTCTAAGACTGCTGAGATCCGACCACATAGAAAGAGGGCATAAAAGAGGGAATTTTGTGCCTAAACGCGGGAACAGCTTTTGCTGAACTTGAAATGGGGCCGGAGGGTTTCTATGATGTTCTATAACAAAGGGGATTGCATCCCAAGTATTTTTTTTGTCAAATAGACTATAATAGGATCTTAGATCCATCATAAAACCACAATAAAAGGTTTTCGGTTATATAACGGTTCTCGAAACTTCTACAAGACTCATTGGTCTCATTGGTGTTACTTGGGATGATATTTCAGGGGGTTGTTTTAAGGGGTTTTCTGGAGCTTTCAAGGGGATTCAACGGTGTTTCAAACGGGGTACAGGGGTTTCAGTATGTTTAGGGAAAAGCTCATTAGAACTCCAAAATGGCCGCCACAGTGGTCGACTTTTGCACCTACTTGCAATTTGTAGCTCAAAAATAACTTTTCCAGCGGGAGTAAGAACAAAACAAAAATTATACTATTGTAAAAAAAAAGCTTCTTAAGATTTGTGCATTTGAGGTTCTGATGAATGTTCAACACGACGTTTGTCCATAAGGCATTTCAGCCTTTTAAGGGCATTCCAATGGTTTCAAGGGCCTTTCAAAGGGATTATAAAGGTTTCAGGGTGGTTTAAAGGGATTCCAGATGAGCATCAGTAGCTTTTAAGAGCATTCCATGGAATACAAGGTAGAACGCCCAAAAACGAGATTGCCCAGAAACTTGAGACCCTTGAGATCCTCCGAAAATCCCTTAAAACCCCTTGAGAACATGCTCTTGAAACCCTGTGGAACGCCTGTAAAGCCTAAAACCCCCAGAAACGACTCTGAAATGCTCCTGAAACTACCTGAAATGCCCCTAAAAAGAGCAAAACTTTATTTCGCAAATGCTCCAAGCGCTCCAAAAACAGTGAACATATGTTCCATGAAAATGTGTAATGTTATCCATAAATAATTGAAAACGTTCCATACTTTATGGAAAATGTACCAGAAAACACGAAAAGTTTTATATGTGTGCAATAAATAGGCTGACCCTGAAAAAGACCCTCTGAAACGTCTGAAGACAGCCCTGAATCCCCTGAACGGTTAAGCACCCCTGACATCCCCATGAGACTCTAAAGACGAAATCTGACCATTTCATACGTCTCTGAAAACCCCATGAAACCCCAAAAACGCCTCTGAAACGCCCCTGAAATCCCCGCAAACCACCCTTGACGCCCCCAGAAACTTGACTGCGATCCCGGAGACCCTGTTAACCCTTCTTGTGCTTTGGTATCGTTATTAACCCAATATGTACACTACTACAGCGAGCTGTTCCCAAAGTGATGCATTAGGAAGGTACCCCTAAAACACCCCGAAATCGTCATGGAACTCTCTGAAATACCACCAAAACCTCACTGAAACCCCCTGAGACTCCTAGAAACACTTCTGAAACGCTCCTGAGACCCCCTTAAACGTCTCTGAAAACCCCCTAAAACCCTCTCAAACGTCTTTGAAGTCCCTCAAACTGTCCTGAAAACTCCCCAAAACTCTATTGATACCTAAGACTTTCTGAAATCTTCAGCCAATCCCTCTAAAAACTCTCTGAAACCTTCAGAAACGTCCCCTGAAACACCTCTGCTCAGAGACCTCTGAAACACGCCCGAAGCTGCTTGAACCACCCCTGAATTCCCTGGGATCTTTAAAATCTCCTCAAATATTCTTAAAACTCCCAAAACGTCCCTAAACCCCCACAAACCCCTATGAGACTCTCTAAAATACCTCCTAAAACCCCCTGAAACCCACTGAGAGCTCCTGAAAGACCACTGAGATCCTCTGATATCCCGCGAAAAGATCCTGAAGCGACTATGGAACGCCTCTAAGGCCGCTTGAAATCTACTGAAAAAAAAATCTGGAGCCCTCAAAAAAGCTTCTGAAAATCCCCAGAAACTCCCCTGAAATGTATTTAAACGCCCCGTGAAAACCCCTTCGAATTCCCTTTAACGTCACTGAAAGTACCTCACTGAAGCCTACCAACGTAAAACCACGTTGAAACCCCTGAAACATCTGAAGCCCATTGAAACCCCTTGGAAACCTACCTAGAACTCTTTGAGTACCCTTGAAATGCCGATGTAAGTCCCATAAAACCCGCATGAATCTTTTGAAACCCTCTGAAATCCCCTCCAGGGGCCCATTTCAATTCCTCTCTGATACCCCCTATTGCTCCTCCTTAAGGCCCCCTAGTTCAGGGGTTCCCAACCTTTTTGATGTGGCGACCCCCTTTAAAAATTGTCAAAACATCTGGGGCCCAATGAAATTTTTTAGAAAAAAATATGAATTAAATGAACAAAATCGAGTTTATTGGGTACAGTGACGTATCCAGAAATTTACTGTGGGAGGGATTTTCGACGATCAATGATACTTTTTTTTATTCGACACTCAGATTTCGTAAACAATGATATTATGTTCATTCAATTTGAGTCGTTACTGAAAAATAGCGGCGCAGCCGAAAATTTTTTCTTCTGACGGCGTTTTATTCTGAAAATTTGGTCCTCAAATTGTGGCTTTTGGGTGTAGCGGTAAAAAAAATGATTTTTTTTTATAATTTGCACAAAGTAGCATAAAAATTTAACATTTTATTTTGGTAACATCGCGGCCCCTCTGGACTGGCTTCACGCCCCCCCCAGAGGGCCACGGACCACCGTTTGGGAACCCGTGCCCTAGTTCGTCCATTCGTCTAAGGCTTGTTCAAATATTACGTAACGCTATAGGGGCAGGGAGGGGGTGTCTAGCGCTGTGTTACGTTTCATACAAAATTTAACTATTTTCCATACAAAAGTTGTTACGGGAGGGGGTCCAAAACTGTGAAATTTAGCATTACGTAATATTTGAATGAACCCACTATCCCTGTCTATCCCTACCGAAGATCTTCCCGAGACTTCTTTTTGCACTCCCCGTTAAACGCAACCCAAGCAGAGTTGCCGCATCAGAACATACAAAAGCTGCATTCTCCTTCTTCTTCTTGACTTCCTGTGACAAAGCCTGTTTCTCAGCTTAGGGTTGATTTCTTCACCTCGGCTTAACCGGTAAGCCAGGCTTACCCATATAGTTAAACCAGGTTTAACGCTTAAGCCAGGGTGAAGAAATCGGCCCTTAGTGCTGTATGAGTATTTTCAGTTATTAACTGAGAGCTTCCTCTGACAATGACCATTTGGCATATTACGAAAAAAGAGCATATTTAAATCAAATATGTTAAAAAAGGGATAATATGATATGTTGGTGTAGTTTTGTTACGCCATGAAGAAGAACCAATTAGTCATTTTTACCTATTTTAGCTATCGTAAAACCTGATATAAATATTTCAAAACCTCTTAAAAACCAAATACACTTTACAAAATACTGTACTTCATATCAATCTACTGTAGTGAGTTGGTATTTCGGATAATCCACTTTTCTAACTGTCGAAATTACGTCTAATTAACAGCCCGGTTTATTCACGTCTTTCCACTGCTATCTCACAAACCAAAGTCCCCCTTTTCTCTCTCCTCCCCTCTCCCCTCTTCCCTGTCCATCTCCATCCACACTGCGTGTTGCTCAATTCCTCCCTTTGGCTTTCACTTACATGAAGTGTTCCCAGACCCTACAACCCCACCTTAACTTTCTAAAATCAATGAGGTATGTAATCCTTGAACTTTGTTGGTTGTTGTCGATCACGCCGGAAACGTAATGGTTCCTGCTGTTGTACACCAGTTTCGCAGCTTGCTTCGCAGTCAAGTTCCTTTGAACCAGTTGGTTCGTCCTCCGGTATAACCTGAACAGTTTCATCATTAGAAGTTGTTTGTGCCTCGGTTTGTGCTTCGTCTTGTTCCAGAGGGATCTTCTTCAGGTGTGTAACGTTCCGACGAAATTCCTTTCCGGAAACCCGGGATCGCACGATTACATCCGAACCGCTTTTCTTGACAACTTGATACTCCTCTGGTGAATAATCCGCTTCCAACTTGTGGTTTTTCTTCATCCTTTTAACGAACACTTTGTCCCCTTCCTCTACCTCGCTATAGGCAGCCCGACGCTTCTTATCCGTATATTCCTTCCCCTTCTCTTTCTGAAGATTGTCGAAGTCACGTACGGCTTCATCATCATAACAAACCGGAACACGGGGTAGTTTGCTCTTTATGCGGCGACCGAACATGAGTTTTGATGGGGCTTCGCCTGTAGTTGCATGGTTAGTTGCATGGTATACGAGAAGATAGTCGTGTAACTCCTTTCGCCAATCCTTGCCCAATTCTTGGGCAATACGCAGCCGCTTCAAAATGGAACGATTTTGCCGCTCCACTTGGCCGTTCATTTGTGGCCAATACGGGATCGTGTTGACTAGTTGTATACCACTGTCCCTGCAAAATGATCTAAACTCTTCACTGGAGAATTGCGGTCCGTTGTCCGCTTTGATCAACGATGGAATACCGAACCGGCCGAATACCCCTCTCAAACGTCCAATTGTCTCCGTCGAATCAATACAGGTCATTTCGCATATCTCGAGAAATCTACTGTAGCAATCCACAATCACCAGCAAGTGTTGCCCATTTGGAAGAGGTCCAAGGAAATCTATGGCTATGTCTTCCCAGGGCCCCGACGGGAGCGAACTTCGGATCATCGGTTCTGGAACGTCCGGAGCGGATACTAAAACACATCCACGGCAGTTTTTTACGAAACGTTCTGTATCAGCATCCAACTTGGGCCACCAGACAGCAGTTCGGAGAAATGATTTCATCATTCGCACCCCCGGATGACCATCGTGTGCTATGCTCAAGACTTGTTGGCGTAAAGCTGTGGGGATTACTACGCGATCACCACGTAGAAGTACTCCTCCTACATCGCAGAGTTCTGAAGAAATGACACGATAAGCTACTGGTAATGATTCTGTAGTGCTCTGTTTCAGGCATTCGAAAATATTCATGATTTCTGCATCGTCTCGAGACTCACGGACCAAATCTTCCCAAGAGACAGCAACAGATTTGGCGTCAACAGCTGCGATATGTCGGACCATTAACTCTTCAGCCGAGTCAAAAGGTTCTGCCACAGTATGAGAGAGTCTGGAAAGGGCATCGGCAACATTTTGATCTCCTCGAATGTGTACGATCGAATAGTTGAAGCACTGCAGTCGTAGCACCCATCGTTCGATCCTCGAACACGGGCGGGATAGAGGTGTGAAAAGGTACAGCAATGCTTTACAATCCGTCACCAAATCGAATTTCCGCCCTAACAGATAGAATTGAAACTTTTCCACAGCCCAGACTAACCCCAAAGCTTCCTTCTCCGTCTGACAATACCTCTTCTCTGTGACAGTAAGTGACTTCGACGCAAAACTAATTACTCTGTCCCGTCCTAGGTCATCTGTTTGCACCAGCATCGCCCCTAGTCCTGTGGGACTTGCATCGGAAATCACTGCCGTCCTGTCATGAGTGTTGTAGAATCCCAGAATACTAACATCTGACATTGCCTGTTTTATCGACTGGAAAGATGTTTCATGACAAGATTTCCAGGAGAATATCACTCCTTTTCTGGTCAGCTCCCTCAAAGGTTCGTCAAGAGTAGCTAGGTGTGGTATGTACTTGTTGAGGTAATTCGCCAACCCCAAGAAGCTACGAACTTCACCTTCCGTTGTGGGACGTCGAAAAGCCATGATTGCTGCCACTTTTGAATCGGACGGTGCTATTCCATTCTCCGTAACTTTATGGCCAAGAAATTCCAGCTCTGCTACTCTGAATTGACATTTGTCGAGATTTAGTTGAACTCCTCTCTCCGTAAGTCTTGCCATAACCTTCTCAAGCCTAGCATCATGTTCTTCTATAGTTGCGCCTTCCACAAAAATATCATCAAGGTACCAATGTGTTCCCTCGCAACCACAGAGAATCTCATCAACGACCCGTTGAAAAATCTCTGGTGCCGTGATTAACCCAAAAGGCAATCTTTTGAACCTGTATAGCCCCTTCTCTGTTATAAACGTGAGTATGTCTCGAGACTCCGCAGCAACCATGACTTGAAGAAAAGAATCTTTTATATCTAACTTACTCCATACGGTACCGTTTCCAATGCGAGCCAGTATTTGTTCTATGACCGGCATAGGATGGTGTTCCCGCAACACGGCTTGGTTAACTCTTCGTAGATCCACACATAATCGCAGACCTCCATTTGCCTTCGCCACGACAACTAACGGAGACACCCACGAAGTTGGACCCGTTTTCGGCTCGATGATATCCCTGGCTAACATGTCGTCCAGCTTCCGGTTGACCTCGGCTTCGAGTGGAATAGGCAACCTTCTTACTGGTTGAATTACAGGCTTCGCCTCCGGTTCCATATGGATGTGCACTTCGACATTTTTGATGCAGGCAAACGGTTCCTGCGCCTCAACGTGATTCAGATTAACGCCAACCTTCAAAACTTGGAGTTGCTTCGCCGTAACATCCCCTAGCAAGCAAGTTTGCCCTTTCTCGACTACGTAAAACTCAGCAGTTGCGACATGATTCTTGGATTTGATTTCTGCAGTAAATTTTCCACGAACTACGAGCGGACTAGTGCTACCGTATGAAAAGAATGACCGGTCAGACTCTCTAGTAGAGCTGGCGACTCGGACTCCTGCTTGTTTCAACTTCTCCCATGCCTCGAATGTTACCAAGTTAGCATCTGCCCCGGAGTCTACTAGCATCGCCAAAGGAACACCTCCTACCTCAAACGTTAACATATTGCTCTGGTTGCCGTTGAAAAATGCGTAGTAGACCTTTCCTTCGTCAGGACCGCACGCCTCTTGTTGCTCAACCACTCGAATCTTTTTACTCGGTGGCGACGGTTGAGTTTGATTCACGGAACCTCGAGGCGATTTACACGTGTAGTCGAAATGACCCATCCGTTTGCAATTACGACACTGTTTACCTTTCGCCGGGCAAGAATCGGATGTAGCAATGTGTCCGGATCGGCCGCAGTTAAAACAAACAATGTTTGAACGTGGTAACTGACGCCCGCGATAACGACCCATATCTGTTCTGGATGTATGAAGTGGTGGACGTCTGAAACCTTGCGAGGAGCGATCCCTAACCCTATACATCTTAGCACCATCTTGGAGGTCGTTTGACTTTCCCGCCAGATCCTGGATCTGAGAATCAACGCCTTCCAACCCAGTCGCAATTTCTTCGATTTCGTCCAATGTACGGTCTTTCAGCAGCATCCTTCGTCGAAGCTCAACCGACAAGCAACCCTCTACAATAACATCGGTTATCATCATTTCAGTCAAGACCCGCTGCGTTGACTTAGGGTACTTGTCAAAACCGCATAGTGCAGCTTGTTGTCTTAGCCGAACCTAAATATTTATAAATGATTTCTTAAAATAGGAACATTTAGAAAATGCATGAGTTAAACTACCATGTAATGCGAAAACTTTTCCCCAGGTAATTGCTTCATCTGGCGCAAACGGCGGCGTTCCAGGATATCCTGTTTCACGGGTTGAAAATAGTTATCCAACGCTGCGATGGCAACATCATAAAACCTCTTTTCCGTAGCAACCAATGGAAACTTGTTTCCATCGGGAAGGTTGGTGAACACCTTGTCCAGTTGAGGTCCTCCCAAATATAGTAGCTTTGCCCGTTTTTTGTACTGATCCGTAATGTCATTGGCGTCGAAATACCTCTCTAATCCACTCTTCCAATCTTTCCACTCATGATGTAGCCTTGCCTTAGCAATGTCTTCACATCTGAATTGCGGCATTGGTCTCGTGTCGTCCATCTGTAATCAACAAGATGACAAAACCGACCACTCAAGAATCATTTCGATAAAACTGTTTTTTTTTTATAGTTTAAATATTCATCGCTACAGGTAAAGATAGCATAATAGTTGTGTTGACTATTTGACCCCTACTTATTATAGCGTAAGTCACGTCTGAAATTTGAATCTTATCGACCTTGTTTGACTACCGAATTTGACCCTCACAAATATTGATCAACCCTCATGATCATATTTTTTTTTAAGCATGAATGCAAAAGTTGGTCCCGCACCAACAAAATAACTTTTTACTATCGACCCATACGATATCATTTCTTGTCCCTCACAAGTACCTAGTCAACCCTCATGACTTCTATAATACTGATTATTATCGACCCATACGATATTATTTCTTGTCCCTCACAAGCAGTCAACCCTCATGACTTCTATAATACTAATTATTATCGACCCATACGATATTATTCTCGTCATTCCCAAGTAGTCAACCCTTATGACTTCTATAATACGTTTTCATGAATTGGCCCCACACCACCATTTAATATTAATTAGTTGATCGTCGTTTGACCCATACAGTTAAGTTTCTCGTCCCTCACAAGCGCTGATCAACCCTCATGACGTTTATTACACTAAATCACTAAATTGATTTCAGCTGATCGTCGTATACGTCATATACGTCCCTCACTTGTCCCTCACGAGTAATAGTCAACCCTTACGACGTTTTTTCTATAAATCCGATTATCGCTTGAATAATACGATCCTTTGCCCCACACAAAAGCCAGTCAACCCACTTGACGTTTATTCAACTTTACCACATTACCCATTCGCGAACATTCTCCCTTCGTTCCTTATTTTTTTCAGATTCCAAACTCATTTTTTTTATTTACATTTCGAAAAAAAAAACGATAACTTGATCACCCCTAGCCAGCGATTTGGATTTCGTAACTTTTTTTGTTTTTTTGTTTATCAAAATGACGTCATGAATTCAACACTCGGTTGGCACCTGCAAAGTGACACGTTCATATATGTATACATGCATGAAAATAAACACACACACACTTTCTCATTATGGTGGGCTCATACATCTCTCGACCACACAGCGAACGCGGTCCAACATTTTCGCGACGCCATATTTTCTCTGATGTGAACCACCATTCTGCAGGATGCGTTTCGGCCACTTTACATTCGTTTTTTGATGAATTTCCAAAGAAAAACACCTACCTCGTATTCTCCTACGTCGCCAAGTTGTAGTGAGTTGGTATTTCGGATAATCCACTTTTCTAACTGTCGAAATTACGTCTAATTAACAGCCCGGTTTATTCACGTCTTTCCACTGCTATCTCACAAACCAAAGTCCCCCTTTTCTCTCTCCTCCCCTCTCCCCTCTTCCCTGTCCATCTCCATCCACACTGCGTGTTGCTCAATTCCTCCCTTTGGCTTTCACTTACATGAAGTGTTCCCAGACCCTACATCTACCAGGAACAAACCGTAGCAAGTCTAGTTAATTCTGGTGCTGCATCATTACATTCCGCTTCATCATCCTTCGTTGATCCTTTCTGAAGCCCATACCCTCTAGCGCTGAGTCAGAGAGTTGAGGCAGATCGATGCTTGCATGGACGGTGCGGGTTGATTTCCGTCCGTTCCGCGCGGGAATCGACAAACGACGGACGGAAGAATGAAGCTAATGCGAAACGCATAAACAACGGTAGCGGGGGCCCCCATGATCCTTTTATGTATGTATTGTTGTTTTCCACGTGTTTGATTTTATGCGCTCTGGCCCATCTCCTGGCTATTGCCACGCGCCATGCTGTCTCAGCTCAGCTGATGCTGCGGTAGGTAGTGGCAGAGGGACACGCACGATAAAATGAGGCAAACCGATACAATTTGCGGTCAGGTCAGTATTCTACACCGGTGGAGGGGGGTTCGGCAATGTGCGGTCCGGAATGATTATGGAGCAGGCCCAAGGGTTCAATCAATAACACACAGTGTTTGTTTTTCTCGGAACAAAAACCCCATAAATCTATCACCGTGAGAGGCACTGGCCTTTGGGCGCTGAGCAGAACGTAACATATTTTTCATAACCCTCGTATCAAATAGTGGCGTTTTAGGCATTTCTAAGAATCATGCACTCTATTCTATGGGCACCCTGACAACATAAACACAACATGATATAAAATTCAAACAACAAACACGTTTTTGAACCAACGCACGTGTTCACTCATTTGGATTCTGAGCGGTGCCATCCAAGTAACATTTCGATAGCCAATAAGTCTTGTAGAGGTTTTCATAACCGTAATAAAATCTTATACCTTTTATTTTGGTTTCATGATGGTTTTAAGAACCTCTTCTAGTGGTTTTGACTAAAAAATATTACTAGGGATGTTATCTAGGTGATCATGCGAACGAGTTCATTTTCTGTAAACACGGCACCACTCAATCGTCCAATCAGTAACCTCGTGCATCTGTTCATACATGTTACATGTATCCTTTATTAGACCAACGAACCTAACCTCAAACTGACTGACAACTCTCAGGTCATTTTGACAGATGTAACATGAGCATGAAAAGAACGGCAACAAGATCGATAAAGTAGAATATATGATCCGTCTTTTTCGTGCATGTGTGTGGTCTGTCAAAATGACCTGAGAAGTGTCAAGCATTTTCATGGCTAGCTCTGTTGGTGTAATGAAGAATTGATTAAATTGGCACA
>NC_085136.1:30720550-30743121 GCF_035046485.1 Aedes albopictus
GAAAATCGACCATTCGTCATTATTGATTGTCATTGTGTCGTTTTCGTTTTTGCGGTGGTGCTACGCCGGTGCAGCACTTTTGCACCGAAAATGTTCGTTTTTGATTTTTGTGCTACACCGGTGCAGCACTTTTTCTGCACCGCTCAAGATAGTGCAGCACTCAAAAAATCGAGAGTGTAGCAGGTGTACACTGTGTCCACCAATCAGTGTTTTCAAAGTTGTACCGTCTACCCCCGTTGGTTTGACCGCATCTAATCTGAACACTTTTTAATTTGACCCCCTCTAATCTGCACATCGTTCAAACTAAAAATGGTTCAAATGTCACTCTGCTCATGGAACGGGGTGAAACGGAACGCAGAATCAAAACAAAACAGCAAACAGGGTTGCCATCAGTTTGTTTTTCGATGCCCACAGGGTTACTAGAAGTTCAAATTAAAAAATGAACCCCGTTGGTTTGCATGAGGTGTCGTTCAAACCAACGGGGGTAGACGGTAAATATTTTGGTTTTCATTCACGTACACCAATGCAACTGCACCGTGAGCTGCTCAGTAGATGTACAGGCAGAGGTTGAATCTACGCAAGACATGGTGGTAAGTTAAAAGTGCGTACGAGCAAAAGTGCCGAAAAGTGCTACTTTTCAGCACACTTGCATTAGGGGTGAAAAGTAGGCCATTTCAGCATACTTCAGCCAACCGAAATGTTCAACCACGCCATTGACACGCCTATACCTACAGCATGGAGTGACAGTAGAGATATTACGGGCCCAATTTCGTTTGATCAACACATTTTGGGGCCGTTTTAACAAAAGAGCTGTTGACAACAATGCCTGTCAGTGGGTTGTGTTCAACAGTTGAAAAGTTACTTTTCACAACGTAATTGCAAAAAAAAAGATTTTAAGATTTTAAGATCTCCCCAACTAACAATTGCAAGTCACAAACAAGCAATCTTGCTGAATTGTTGCTTAATAATGGTAATGATAGCTGAACTAAAATTATGCTCTACACATTACTGTTTAAATGATTTTCCAATTGAGAAAATGGTCAATGTTCGACTTTCCTCATCGGTATCAACAATGATAAATTAAAACACTTTTCAAAAGTTTAACAACAAATTTATTCGACAAGCATTGATTCCTTAACAAACAAAACATTTCAGTAACAAATTTTGAAAACGACGTATAATCAATGCTACACCATTGATTATACGTCGTTTTCAAAATTTGTTAGAGCATCGCCACGGGCGTCCCTATCTGGGTCCCTATCCCTATTTCCGGGCCCTGAATAGGGACCCATGTTCACACCGGTGGTATCTAAACGGGAATGAAAAATAAGGACGCGACATGGGATTAGCGATGGGTTTCCACATTTGGGGACCCACTCAAATCTTGCACTGAGTTGCTATTCCGATGGTTTGTGTGACGTCACTTTCCTTATTTATATTTTGCGGTGAAGTGAGCTGAGCAGTGGTATGGAAAATGAACAGCAGTGGATCAATAAAGCATAAGGTGAATATTTATGCACTTTGTCTTACGTGACTATATATGTTTTCCAGAACCCTATCACAAACAAACAGATGCAACACTAATAATTCTCACGTACACCAATTCAACGGCTTATTTAACCCTTTCTTTCCCACAAGGTGTTTTGACATTTAAAAATAGATAAAATGGTTTCTTAACAAATCACCAGAACAAAAGATGTATAGTTTTACTCCAAAATATCGTTAGAAATGGAAAAATTGATTTTTGGGGTGAATCACCTGTGATCCATTGGGAAGATGGATGCACTGAAGGCAAATATATAAATTTTGTTTTTTTTTGTATATGTTTTTTTTATAAATCATCTATTACACCTTTTATTTAACTCGAGATTCTTATCTAGCCCTTCTGTAAAACTTAATGAAACTTGTGGGACTTCTTGCAGTTATCATAAGTAGTTCGGTATTCGGACATGGTTCGCTTCGAATCTATGGCTTCTCTCATCGTACCATATAAACCCTCCTGGATTAATCTGCGACTTATTGCCGGCGCTAAATAGATTACATTATAATTATATGAAATAATGACATTTTTACATAAAACACTAATAGTAATGGCAAATGTCTTGGATGTAAACAAACATGCTAACAAAGAACAGGTTAGATCAAGAAGGATCTTGTTGTCAAGAACTTGTTCATGAAACGGTATTTGATTGTGCTAATATGCATACTGTAGGGCATGCTGGTATTTTTTTCCGTTGAAAATAATGTTCATGTTTCGGAATATTGAATATTCAAATATTGTTTGATTGATTGATTGATTTGTCTTTATTAGAGAGACTTTCAGCCCTTAGCTGGTTCGTCTCTAAATATTGTTTGAATTAAAATAGGAAAAATAGGAAAAATACCGACTTTTGCTGAATCATTTAGCTCTAGAACAAAAACGAGCAGAGAAATTTTCACCAAACTTGGCATAATAGTTCATTAAACGTATACAAACATCTGACGAAAAAATGGAAATGATCTAACTTATCCTGTATTTGTACGAACAGTGCAAAGCAGTGGATCACCTGTGCTAAAATTTAATAGTTGGCCAACTGCCCATCTGTGGCGCTCGCAGCGTTTTTGTTCAAGTTTTACATTCGCTCACTATTGTCACCTAGTTTATGACTGGCCACTCCATTGGTCAAACTCAGTCCTTTTAGATTGGGTGAATATGTTTCCGCGACTATGATTTTGAATAGCAAACGTATCACTTGAAAGAAATTGCTATTAAAATCATCGTCATATAAACATAATCCCCAATGGCAAACATGCTATTTCACAAAACGCTCAGTAGGTGCCGGTAGTGAGCGAACGTCAAACAGGAGCAAAAATTATGTGAGCGCCGTCTGCGAACAATTTGCAAACTACAGAATATTTGATTTAAATATTCTTTAAAAAATAAAACGATAAGAAATTACTAGAGGGAGACTGGCACTGGAGACGTCTGCTTGTCTGTGACGAAACGTTAGAAGTGTTGCGTGCGTTTGTCTGTGACCCTTTATGCCTTTGTGATTTTATGCAGGATCCATCAAAAGCCATAAGGACATATTTAATTTGTTTCAGTTAGTACTACGTCCGATAAAAAGTAAGGACCACGTTTAGCAACGCACGGTGGAGCATCAATATGTTTTTCAAGGCCTCAAACCCAAAATAGAAACCACTGGTGGGAAGGTGGGGTGCTATCCTAAAATAGCACCCGACAAGGAGTGGTATAATAAGGATAGCGATGAGGACTCCCGTGGCGATGCTCTTACTGATTTGTCTGCATCTTATTAAGCTGACCCAGTACGGAGGGTTAGCCTAATATTAGCCTAATGTGAGACTAACTGGCCAGCATGTTAGGCTAACTTTTTGTCTCACTTTTGGCTAATGTTAGTCTAAAATTAGACAGATATGACACACTTTTGTTAGACATGTTGCAAATTCGAAACATGTTTGTTAGTCTAACATTAGACTAACGTTAGACATGTTTCACTATGGGCTGTTAGACAAATGTTAGGCATAAATTTTATGCTGCTTGTTTTCATTCCAGCTGTCATCCGAGCAAGAAGTATGATTGTAGTAGTGAACTTTTGTCGACGTTCACTACTACGACCGTACTCTTGCCTCGAATGAAAGCTGGACGAAACAAATTCAATAAAAAAAAACTCGGAGCCTGTTCAATTTCAATTTTAATTTTAACTTCAATTTTAATTTTAATTTTAACTTTAATTTAAACTTGAATTTTAACTTTAATTTAAACTTGAATTAAATTTATATTAAAATTAAATTAAAATTAAATTAAAATTAAATTAAAATTAAATTAAAATTAAATTAAAATTAAATTAAAATTAAATTAAAATTAAATTAAAATTAAATTAAAATTAAATTAAAATTAAATTAAAATTAAATTAAAATTAAATTAAAATTAAATTAAAATTAAATTAAAATTAAATTAAAATTAAATTAAAATTAAATTAAAATTAAATTAAAATTAAATTAAAATTAAATTAAAATTAAATTAAAATTAAATTAAAATTAAATTAAAATTAAATTAAAATTAAATTAAAATTAAATTAAAATTAAATTTAAATTAAATTAAAATTAAATTAAAATTAAATTAAAATTAAATTAAAATTAAATTAAAATTAAATTAAAATTAAATTAAAATTAAATTAAAATTAATTTAAATTAAATTAAAATTAAATTAAAATTAAATTAAAATTAAATTAAAATTAAATTAAAATTAAATTAAAATTAAATTAAAATTAAATTAAAATTAAATTAAAATTAAATTAAAATTAAATTAAAATTAAATTAAAATTAAATTAAAATTAAATTAAAATTAAATTAAAATTAAATTAAAATTAAATTAAAATTAAATTAAAATTAAATTAAAATTAAATTAAAATTAAATTAAAATTAAATTAAAATTAAATTAAAATTAAATTAAAATTAAATTAAAATTAAATTAAAATTAAATTAAAATTAAATTAAAATTAAATTAAAATTAAATTAAAATTAAATTAAAATTAAATTAAAATTAAATTAAAATTAAATTAAAATTAAATTAAAATTAAATTAAAATTAAATTAAAATTAAATTAAAATTAAATTAAAATTAAATTAAAATTAAATTAAAATTAAATTAAAATTAAATTAAAATTAAATTAAAATTAAATTAAAATTAAATTAAAATTAAATTAAAATTAAATTAAAATTAAATTAAAATTAAATTAAAATTAAATTAAAATTAAATTAAAATTAAATTAAAATTAAATTAAAATTAAATTAAAATTAAATTAAAATTAAATTAAAATTAAATTAAAATTAAATTAAAATTAAATTAAAATTAAATTAAAATTAAATTAAAATTAAATTAAAATTAAATTAAAATTAAATCAAAATTAAATTAAAATTAAATTAAAATTAAATTAAAATTAAATTAAAATTAAATTAAAATTAAATTAAAATTAAATTAAAATTAAATTAAAATTAAATTAAAATTAAATTAAAATTAAATTAAAATTAAATTAAAATTAAATTAAAATTAAATTAAAATTAAATTAAAATTAAATTAAAATTAAATTAAAATTAAATTAAAATTAAATTAAAATTAAATTAAAATTAAATTAAAATTAAATTAAAATTAAATTAAAATTAAATTAAAATTAAATTAAAATTAAATTAAAATTAAATTAAAATTAAATTAAAATTAAATTAAAATTAAATTAAAATTAAATTAAAATTAAATTAAAATTAAATTAAAATTAAATTAAAATTAAATTAAAATTAAATTAAAATTAAATTAAAATTAAATTAAAATTAAATTAAAATTAAATTAAAATTAAATTAAAATTAAATTAAAATTAAATTAAAATTAAATTAAAATTAAATTAAAATTAAATTAAAATTAAATTAAAATTAAATTAAAATTAAATTAAAATTAAATTAAAATTAAATTAAAATTAAATTAAAATTAAATTAAAATTAAATTAAAATTAAATTAAAATTAAATTAAAATTAAATTAAAATTAAATTAAAATTAAATTAAAATTAAATTAAAATTAAATTAAAATTAAATTAAAATTAAATTAAAATTAAATTAAAATTAAATTAAAATTAAATTAAAATTAAATTAAAATTAAATTAAAATTAAATTAAAATTAAATTAAAATTAAATTAAAATTAAATTAAAATTAAATTAAAATTAAATTAAAATTAAATTAAAATTAAATTAAAATTAAATTAAAATTAAATTAAAATTAAATTAAAATTAAATTAAAATTAAATTAAAATTAAATTAAAATTAAATTAAAATTAAATTAAAATTAAATTAAAATTAAATTAAAATTAAATTAAAATTAAATTAAAATTAAATTAAAATTAAATTAAAATTAAATTAAAATTAAATTAAAATTAAATTAAAATTAAATTAAAATTAAATTAAAATTAAATTAAAATTAAATTAAAATTAAATTAAAATTAAATTAAAATTAAATTAAAATTAAATTAAAATTAAATTAAAATTAAATTAAAATTAAATTAAAATTAAATTAAAATTAAATTAAAATTAAATTAAAATTAAATTAAAATTAAATTAAAATTAAATTAAAATTAAATTAAAATTAAATTAAAATTAAATTAAAATTAAATTAAAATTAAATTAAAATTAAATTAAAATTAAATTAAAATTAAATTAAAATTAAATTAAAATTAAATTAAAATTAAATTAAAATTAAATTAAAATTAAATTAAAATTAAATTAAAATTAAATTAAAATTAAATTAAAATTAAATTAAAATTAAATTAAAATTAAATTAAAATTAAATTAAAATTAAATTAAAATTAAATTAAAATTAAATTAAAATTAAATTAAAATTAAATTAAAATTAAATTAAAATTAAATTAAAATTAAATTAAAATTAAATTAAAATTAAATTAAAATTAAATTAAAATTAAATTAAAATTAAATTAAAATTAAATTAAAATTAAATTAAAATTAAATTAAAATTAAATTAAAATTAAATTAAAATTAAATTAAAATTAAATTAAAATTAAATTAAAATTAAATTAAAATTAAATTAAAATTAAATTAAAATTAAATTAAAATTAAATTAAAATTAAATTAAAATTAAATTAAAATTAAATTAAAATTAAATTAAAATTAAATTAAAATTAAATTAAAATTAAATTAAAATTAAATTAAAATTAAATTAAAATTAAATTAAAATTAAATTAAAATTAAATTAAAATTAAATTAAAATTAAATTAAAATTAAATTAAAATTAAATTAAAATTAAATTAAAATTAAATTAAAATTAAATTAAAATTAAATTAAAATTAAATTAAAATTAAATTAAAATTAAATTAAAATTAAATTAAAATTAAATTAAAATTAAATTAAAATTAAATTAAAATTAAATTAAAATTAAATTAAAATTAAATTAAAATTAAATTAAAATTAAATTAAAATTAAATTAAAATTAAATTAAAATTAAATTAAAATTAAATTAAAATTAAATTAAAATTAAATTAAAATTAAATTAAAATTAAATTAAAATTAAATTAAAATTAAATTAAAATTAAATTAAAATTAAATTAAAATTAAATTAAAATTAAATTAAAATTAAATTAAAATTAAATTAAAATTAAATTAAAATTAAATTAAAATTAAATTAAAATTAAATTAAAATTAAATTAAAATTAAATTAAAATTAAATTAAAATTAAATTAAAATTAAATTAAAATTAAATTAAAATTAAATTAAAATTAAATTAAAATTAAATTAAAATTAAATTAAAATTAAATTAAAATTAAATTAAAATTAAATTAAAATTAAATTAAAATTAAATTAAAATTAAATTAAAATTAAATTAAAATTAAATTAAAATTAAATTAAAATTAAATTAAAATTAAATTAAAATTAAATTAAAATTAAATTAAAATTAAATTAAAATTAAATTAAAATTAAATTAAAATTAAATTAAAATTAAATTAAAATTAAATTAAAATTAAATTAAAATTAAATTAAAATTAAATTAAAATTAAATTAAAATTAAATTAAAATTAAATTAAAATTAAATTAAAATTAAATTAAAATTAAATTAAAATTAAATTAAAATTAAATTAAAATTAAATTAAAATTAAATTAAAATTAAATTAAAATTTAATTAAAATTTAAATAAAATTTAATTACCATTTAATTAAAATTTAATTAAAATTTAATTAACATTTAATTAAAATTTAATTAACATTTAATTAAAATTTAATTAAAATTTAATTAAAAAAATTGGATTAAAATTAAATTAAAATTAAATTAAAATTTTATTCAAATTTTATTAAAATTTTATTAAAATTTTATTAAAATTTTCTTAAAATTTTCTTAAAATTTTATTAAAATTTTATTAAAATTTTATTAAACTTTTATTAAAATTTTGTTAAAATTTTATTAAACTTTTATTAAAATTTTGTTAAAATTTTATTAAAATTTTATTAAAATTAAATTATTTTTTTTAAATTTTATAAAAATTTGATAAAAATTTTATTAGAATTTTTTTAAAGTTTTATTAAAATTTTATTAAAATTTTATTTAAATTTTATTACAATTTTATTATAATTTTATTAAAGTTTTATTAAAATTTTAATTAAATTAATAAAAATGAAAATTTAATTAAAATTTAATTGAAGTTTAATTAAAATTTTATCAAAATTTTATTAAAGTTTTATTAAAATTTTATTAAAATTTTGTTAAAATTTTAATAAAATTTAATGAAAATTTTATTAAAATTTGATTAAAATTTATTTAAAATTAAATATAAATTAAATGAAAAATAAATCAAATTAAAATTAAAATGACTCACTGACACGATGAGGCCAAACATAACGGAATCGGACACTGTTTTGGTCATCTCCGTTCCGGCAACGGTACGACGAGAACGAACCGGACTTATTGGCCAGTAGCAGCGGCGAGGAGCTGACGGGTCGGACGACGGAACGACTGAAATGGTTCTTACCAGGTTGTTACGATTTTAACTAATTGAAACGCGCAATTTTTATCATTTTCCCGACCGACGAACGCTGCCGCAATCAACAAAGTTATTTTTTTAACTGCCGTTCAGGCAACTGTCAACAATGCGCGAAAGAATCGAACACTGAGCATAATTTCGGGGTTATGATTTATGCTCTCAGAAATTTTCGATGAGCAACATATATAACAAATGCCTAACAGTGTCGAACGCCTAACTTCCTCCGTGCTGGGGATGTATCGATAAGCATATCTGGAGTTCGATTTGATTAGGTCCTAAGTAACAAAATTACAAAAAATGAGCTTTTGCTAGAAACATAATCGTCTTGAGTTACTCTATTATTCACTTGAAACAATGTATTAAATTTAACTCCTAGCGAAAAAATATAAGCAAAACTTTTAATGACGTATGTGCTAAATTTTCAAAGCATCTTGTTTCGTTACTTACGTCCTTATCAAATAGCCGTAAATCACATTCTCGACAACGAAAGTCGAATGTTTATTGTGGTAATGAAAAAACACGTTAATTGCGCAAAAACTTACTAGATTTGCGATATTATCACAACCGCAGCGCATTATTCACTAAATAAAGTACTTACTTGTATGGATTTATTAATAATTATTACGTGTTCAAATAGAAAACCGGTGGGTCGAATGTCCATCATCCACGAGCAGGGGGTCGTAAGAAGCAAGATCAATTTTGGCCTAGCACAAAACCCCACTGCCACTGCCCAATTAGTCTTTTTTTCCATGGTTCGTCTGTAGACACATCACCGGAACACTATATTCTTCATCTGCACTTAATTCACTGGCAGAACTTAGTTAAATTGCTAAAAAACTATAGAAAAGTAAAATAGCTTAAGTGCACAAACATCGTGCAAGAGGTCGAATGAGCCTGACGAAAGTAAACAGGAATCGTTGAAAAGTCTTATCAGATTCTAACCTCAAAGTCGTAAACAACCTGTCAAGCTGCAAAGGGTCTGATCAGCTAGGTCGAATGTAAATGACAGTTCGGAAGAAGGTCGGAAGTGGCATTGGTTCAGATGGTCGAAAAAAAAATCTCACCGATCAAAGAGACCTAAATTTTTATTTCCAATCGATCGCACGTTATTTCTATATAATTTACAAATGCATAGCAGTTTGTAGATTTGTTGGTATCAAATGTGTGACATGGGAGGTTTTATGTGAGTTTAGGCAGTTGTAATGTTAAATGAGATTTGATTTTGCTTCTCAAAAGTTTGCCTGTCATTTTCTCAGTTTGCGGTACATGTTACATTCGACCTAATCAAATCGAGCTCCACCCAAGTAACCACGAAGCCGTATATAAGTGCATCAATTTTGCCATATATTGATAATTAAAATTATGAATATAATGCTGCATTACTTTAAACACCCCATTGAAGCAATATTAAAGTCGAAAAGGGCCCCACTAAAATCAAATTAGTGCCACATATTGCAGCACGCTGACAGCCATTGCTAAAGTAATATAAATGCATGTGCTGTACATTTGCATTTGACATGCTTGATACGTGCAACACGAAAAACCAAAACAAAAATCTATTTTTAGCACCGTTTCGTTATCGACGGTACTGATGCCCTCACACATTAATGTTTTAACCATTATTTTTTGTAGTCGGATCGGGAGTCGAACCAGAAGTGTTGAAGACCGCTAGATGAGTTCCATACGCGCTGGCACCTTGGACCGTTTCTGCTGCAGTGATAACAACAGATATTTCATTAACTAAAAGAAAATCATTGTAGTAGAGGGTAAAACGACTATGTCATATGTAATAGAATACAGTAAACTATCACATTCCGATAAATTACTGAAAATTACATAATGCATTTTAGAAGATATTTAATCAACATAAGAAAATAAAAACCTCGACTAAAACACCCTTCGCACATTGCTCATATGCTAATTGTGATTTCTATCGTTATTGGCATGTGATTGCAGCGTACAGAAAAGAGAAACGTTCATCTCTAAATAGCTTTTGCTGTCGTCGATCGGTGGCTCAAACGGGGATTAAGTTGGTCGGGAGTCGAACCAGAAATGTTGAAGACCGCTAGAGTTGACCGTAAAGTTGTTCAATCTTCTTGATTTCATTTGTTTACCATTAGAGTCAAGCTTTTATAATTGTATTGTTAGAGCAAATTTTGCTAGTTTGTACATTGCATTTATTCAGTTTTTGCAGTGTTGAATTATTGGATTATCTTATATCACCTTTTAATAAACCCGAATGTAAAGAAAAATGCAATGCATCATCACATTGATAATGCCAATCTAAAGGATTATTGCATGACAAGTGTGGAATTACTGCATTTCGCATTGCAAAGGTTGATATTCAGTCTAATTCGTGCAATGTTATAATGCTTGTGGTTACTTGGGCAGATATGCTCCTGAATAATGTGCTTTTCACTTGTCAAATAAACGCCTCCAGCCCGTCATAGTTTGATTCGGAACTTTGTTCAGATTATGGGATAAATCATGGTTAAAACTGATTAGACAACCAAGTTATTAAAGAACCAATATTGTCCGTGCAGTTGAATCCCGGAATTTTCGACTAGCGAAGTTGGATTTTTCTCCAAATCCGTTCGTCGGACCTAACTTCGGAAGTGGTGCGCTGTATAGCGGACCAGGTTTACTATACAGCGCACCACTTCCGAAGTTAGGTCCGACGCATTGATTTGGAGAAAAATCCAACTTCGCTAGTCGAAAACTCCGATTTTCAACTAAATTGAGAATATTTTAAACGAATCACATAAAATAAAACAGAATACAATTATGTAGTTTAACATTGAGTGCCAAGATATTTTTTAACTTCCGCAGCAGTTCGATTGTACGAGACGCTTGGATCCGAGCTTGGATCGATGCATTTGACATTTCAGTGCTGTCGTTTTTACTGAATATTGTTCCTACAGTCACCCAGATAACCAAACAGCATTCAGAAATCGACACATTTCAAGTACAGTCAACTTTCGTTCGTTGCACTAAGCTCGTAGCCCAGTTAGTGAAAGACTTTCACTAGGTGAGCTGAGTTTTGAGCTGTCAAATAATCTCTAACAATAGAGATTCAGGGCTACCAACCTTGACAAATCATGCTTCACGTCAAAAAGTGACGTTTGACTTCGTTTTAACTGGGCTATAGCCCACCTAACGGGCGCCCAGTTAAAACGTAGCCCACCTAAACGTAGCCCAACGACCGAAAGTTGACTGTATCCCTAAACATCCTTATGCACTATTTATTGAACATAATACCGTCTACCCCCGTTGGTTTGAACGACACCTCATGCAAACCAACGGGGTTCATTTTTTAATTTGAACTTCTAGTAACCCTGTGGGCATCGAAAAACAAACTGATGGCAACCCTGTTTGCTGTTTTGTTTTGATTCTGCGTTCCGTTTCACCCCGTTCCATGAGCAGAGTGACATTTGAACCATTTTTAGTTTGAACGATGTGCAGATTAGAGGGGGTCAAATTAAAAAGTGTTCAGATTAGATGCGGTCAAACCAACGGGGGTAGACGGTATCAAGATTCCATACACTGAAAAAATGAACATAGTAACCGGCACCATTTCATAGGGTTAAAATAAAACACCTTTACTATTTGATTTTCGTAGACCATATTTTTTTCTTGATTCCACTAGGTGGAGGGTTAAATTTACTATGCCGATCAATGTTTACATTTCATAGTATTCTTATACATTATTTCGAGGGTAACTCTTACTATGTGCATGACAAACAACATGGTAAATGTAACCATCGCTACATGGTTCTGATTACTATGCATGTGGTTCAATGGTAGTGGGGTAGTGTCTCCTTTTTTGTTTATATTTAAAATAATTATTGAAAAATAAATATTTCATTGAATTTATTCAATATAAATAATATAAGCACAGGTATAAGTATAACAAATCTTGTGAACAATATTAATGATTTTGCACATAGGCAACTGGCCAGATCTATATAATCGGTTCTTGCTGGTAGGTTGTCCGTATTCATTCTACGATGCGATATTCTGATGTCATTTAGCTGCCCCGAAAATGAAATCTTCACCGTATCTTCGAAATAAGAAGCTCCGGACCATTTGATGGTGCGGAGTAGCAAACAAACATGATAAGCACCTACGAAGCGGTGCAAGTGATGCAGTATATCCGGAAGATGCGCTGCCTCCAATGAATGATCTCCCGCAGTCCTCGGGGAGAGCCGCGCGCTAGCTGGAATTAACAGTAATTTCAAATATGATTATAATTTAACTTTTCCGGTTTTCTCGCCGGAGATCGATGAAAGATATACTCACCATGATGTACCATGAAAACGTTTCGCCGGTTTCACTAGCAGGCGCAAAGTTCCTCAGAGACTTCTTTTTCAGAATTTGCGTTTTGAGCTTCGATAAATTTTTGACAAGAACTGACAAGAAAACTAAAAGTACAATTATGTATATTCAAACTAACCATGTAAATAGTAACAAGTAAACACGGAGATGGTTATAACAAGCACGGAAAATGTTATTGTGTGAACCACGTTTGATAGTTCCAATTACTATGCGGTTATCTGTCAGATCATAGTGAGTTTGAGCAAAAACATCATTATTACTATAAAAATCATGGTTAACATTACTATTATTGGATATGGTAAAATTAAACATAGTTGAATGGTTCAAATTACTATAAAATTTATTTCAGTGTATAAAAGCATAAATAAACAAAATGCTGAACGGATCTTCGACTGAGCATGAGTAGATTACCTGAACAGATGCTGTGAATGCACCATGTCCGAACCATACCGCCCCACATATTGTCATACATTTTTAAAGATCGATATTTAATAATAAAAATAAAAAAATATTTATATCGCAATTAGTTCGTCTGGAAACAATATCTTCAATAAGGACCAACACTTTTTGGCCGCATTCGATACAAGTTTTCTCACCGTGCGATAAATATACTGACAGCGAAATCAGAATGGAAAGCACGTGTTTTGAGTTGAACAGCTGTTGAGTATAAGGCGTTGTTCAGTTGATTACCACGTGGTGTGCTAATTCACCACTGCTGAACACAAGTTCAGGAGTGATCATTATTGAGTCATGGGAAGATTATGTTTTGCTTTGGGTGCTGCATCTCACCATCTCTAGGATGGCGCAGATAGGAAGTATAGATAAATAGTAGAGTAAACATAGATCCGCGGACATCGCTGAGTGAAATGTTTCAAGCGTGTGAATAGTATTTTTCAAGAGTGCGACGGTTGAATATGACGTCATGAGCTCCATTGGTGTTGTTGGAATCATGACGTCATGCTCGTTTGGATACAGATTTTGACAGTTCGTTTGGATACAACGAATTCATCATCACGGATCTATGTTTACTCTACTATCTATAATAGGAAGGCATGCGGCTGGTAATCTACAGGTCTCGAGTTGTAATCCGGATTTAGGTAATTTTATATGTAATTCTTATTTCATAATAGGTGTTCTCAACATGAGAGCAAATATATATTGTTCGTGCAGTTAAAAATCGGAGTTTTTGACACGCGAAAATCGATTTTTCTCCTAAACCGTGTGTCGGACGTACGTCGGGCACAGTGCGCTGGATAGAGGGCCAGATCTGCTGTCCAGCGCACATTGTCCGACGTTAGGTTTCACGTATGGATTTTGAGAAAATTCGATTGTCGGGTGTGGGGAAGCTTTGGGTTTCAACCGCGAAGACAATAATTACTCTCGTGAGAGTTCAACATTTTTGCATTTTATTTATTTTCAGTCATTTTTGCCAAAGCTTAATAACAACTTTCTTGTCATTTGTAAAACGCTTTGAACAACAAAAAATTAAATTGGTGCACAACATGATGCTTTATAACTTCTCCAAATTTGCGTGAACAAAACCCGAACATAGGTTATACGTGAAAATAATTCAAATGTTATTAAACATTATGCTGAATTAATTCGTCATAATGGTGCCTGTTAAATGAGTGATTGTTAGTTGGGTCGAACCAAGAACCTTGTGATTGCCAGACTCGCTTGCTGACCACTGTGCTATCGGATTAGTGTACATGAGAGAAGACAAAACGTATTCAAAAGTTTGGTTTCTTATGGATGAACTGTCATTGATCGACAAATCAAGGATGACACGATCGAAACCGTCAGAAAGACGAAGTGAAAAATTACGCGTCGCGTTAAATTGAAAGTGTGGAAAACGTCAAAAGCGCGACTGGGGGAATAGGGTGGTTCTAAGTGGGGTCACAAAAAATCGCTAGTTGCATATTGCGCAGTTCCCACCCAACTGGACCCCTTTCGCAGTTTGTATAAGTGCGGGATCGTGAATAAAACTGCGATTTTACATCAAATCGTTTCGGTGTCTTCTGCGCACTTATTCAGCACTTTGTAATGCATAAGTGCGCACACTGAAAAAAGGGACATGGTAATTCTGACTGTATCGAGGGTGAAACTAAAACAACTTTACTACTTGATTTTCGTAGACCATACTTTTTGCTTGAAACTACCATGTGCGGGGTTCAATTTACTATGTTGCTTTGTGTTTACATTTCATAGTATTTTTGAATCAAATTTCGTAGTTAACTTTACTATGCGCATGGTACACTGCATAGTATGCTTGACCATCGTAATGTGGTTTCGATTACTATGGCGTAGTTCAACGGTATTGTCATCTGTTTTGTTTACGCTGAAAAAAAAAATACTGAGAAACAAATTTATTTGAATTTATTGATTTTAATAAGCAACATATTAGAAAAATTAACACTTATGTTGAGCCATATTCTCCATAGGCGGCTATTGCAGAATTTTATTGGCCGCAATTATGAAGATGGGCATCTCGCGATTTTCAGATGAGGATCTGAGGAAGAATCCAGCGGCAGAATAGTTTCCGGATGCAGATGAATGCTTGCGTGAAATCGGCGAATGCGATACCGGCTGAGAAAGATGCTCCTCCAAGGGGAAAAGTAAGGATTGACGAAACGACTTCTCGGGAATCGTTGCAGGAGTTCCATGTACTGGCGGTTGGCTTGCTTTTTGGTCAGCGTGTACATCGGCCTGGTGAACTCGGAGACCGCCTCGGATGTTGAGCGGGAGCGGTTTTCTAGCGTAGGGGTTTTTGACTCCACCGGAACGGTAGTTCTTCGCTGATTGAAATCGCTAAGGGAGCCGCAACTTAGAGGACCACGGGACCACTGTTGCATCTAGGGAGCCGGATTTCACAAACGGTTGTCGTCGTGTTTGGGCTGTGACCCGCAAAGTGCTGGAGGTGCGGCCAAGGAATCCTGAAAGGATAGTTAAGGCGGTTCAGAATAAGGTTCGGGAGTGTGACCAGCAAATCTTCCCTAACTGTTCCAACTTACCTCTTGCAGTTACCGAAGCAATTATGAACAGGCCCGTGCATTCGAGAATTCCATCCACAGCCATCCTTCCTTAGTCCCTCTGCACAATTATCCGCTAATTCAGCAAACGTTTCCCGAAAAGAAACTTATCAATATGGCGAACAGAAATGCAAATGATACTCAGCGAGCTAAAAGATTAATAAAACATCTGCAGATTTGCAACAACTATGATGCGTTGTAAGCTCGAAAATGTTGCAAGTTTTGGCCAACATTTTTTGAGTCAATTTTACTATGTCTGCTCGACAAATGGTAAAAATCGAATAGTAATGCTGAATATGTATATTATGAATCTCACCATGCTAAAGTTACCATGTGGCATGGTAATTTTCATTGGTTTGTGGTAGGTGTAAAGAAATTTTTGGTTGTGTTTACAATATTTGGGCATGGTAAAATTAAGCATATTGCCGTGGTTCGTATTACTATACTTTTTTTCTCAGTGCAGAAGACACCGACACGATTCGATGCAAAATCGCAGTTTTATTCACGATCCCGCACTTATACAAACTGCGAAAGGGGTCCAGTGGGGTGGGAAATGCGTAATATTGATTGTTGGTATACTACCCAATACACTGAAAAATATATAAAAATATATAAAACCCAGGGAATAAGTTTAAAAAACTCAAATTTGGCTAAACAGCTTTTCGTTTTTACTCAGCATTGGGTTGTTTTCCCCCTCGCCCCACATGAATGCCACGAAAAGCCTCCGCTGGGTGAAAATAACTTACCACTGGGTGAAAATTTTTGCCGCGATCAAATGAGAACTACTTAGTGACCGACCACTATCGCGGTTTGACGCAAATTTGAGTAATTGGGTGTTTAAATTATGAAAAATGTATTGATTTTTTGATTTTATACGAAAGAGCACCTTTTTCTAAGCCATTTTGATTTTTTTTCAGATTTTTAGAACCTTATTTTGGTAAAAATCAATTTCAAAGAGATTTTTTGAAATCACCTTTTGACAGCTGGGCAACTGTTTGACAGCTCCGCCCAGTACAAACAGCAACGAGGGGTGATTCGACAAATTGCATCCATACAAACTTCAAATTGATTTTTAAATAGGTTCCCGGGCTCCAAAATTCATGAAAATTTGGATTTCAGCTCAGTTTGACATGCAGATTCGTAATATAGAATTATCTCAAGATCGTTAAAGAAGCCAATTCCACCCCGGTCAACCATTTCACAAACTTCGTTAAAGATCTTTATCAAAATATAAAGATTAATGTCGACTATTCTTTACTGATTATTACGTTACATAGGGTGACAATGGGTATTATCGGCAGGTTTGTTCTCTTCGTCATGGGGGGTTTTAGTCAGCCAAATTGCCTGAAACTTGGCCATATAATTCAGCTTAGTTGGGAAGGATTTGAGACCAACTCTGTGTTCAATAGGTTTCAAAAAACCCACGAAGACGAAGAGAACAAAACGGCCGAGAATAGGTAATTTCCCCTATATTCAAACAACTTCATCGATCGATAACCAAAGATGAAATATATCCTTTATCGGTGATAACCCTGATAAAAAATCAGGCCAAACATGTCTAAAGGTCCAATCTGCAAAAGAGAGGCTCTCTTTGGTTTCCCTCTCTCTCGTTAATATCTCAGCTGTTTGTTTGTATTATGATTGTCTTCTTGCATTGAACGATGTTCAAAACAATTCTGGAGCTCGATTTGATTAGGTCGAATGTAACATGTACCGCAAACTGAGAAAATGACAGGCAAACTTTTGAGAAGCAAAATCAAATCTCATTTAACATTACAACTGCCTAAACTCACATAAAACCTCCCATGTCACACATTTGATACCAACAAATCTACAAACTGCTATGCATTTGTAAATTATATAGAAATAACGTGCGATCGATTGGAAATAAAAATTTAGGTCTCTTTGATCGGTGAGATTTTTTTTCGACCATCTGAACCAATGCCACTTCCGACCTTCTTCCGAACTGTCATTTACATTCGACCTAGCTGATCAGACCCAGAGAAGTTGTTATAGAGAAGCGCGAAGAGGATTTAGGTTATGTTTATTTACATCACGCCCAATAACAATCAATTTTGGCGGTGAACAAAATTTTATTTTCGCGTGCGTGTTAGTTTGATCTGCCCATAAGATGTCAAGCATACAAGTGACGTCATGCTTCGCACTAACACACTTTCATGTGCTTTCATGTTGCGCTTTGTTTCCCATGTTTTTCTATTTCCTTGAATTTGCTCGATTGGGACCGCGTTTGACGGTTCAATTGGAACCTTTGGTTTCAGTCTTCGCGCATCTCTAAACAACTTCTCTGATCAGACCCTTTGCAGCTTGACAGGTTGTTTACGACTTTGAGGTTAGAATCTGATAAGACTTTTCAACGATTCCTGTTTACTTTCGTCAGGCTCATTCGACCTCTTGCACGATGTTTGTGCACTTAAGCTATTTTACTTTTCTATAGTTTTTTAGCAATTTAACTAAGTTCTGCCAGTGAATTAAGTGCAGATGAAGAATATAGTGTTCCGGTGATGTGTCTACAGACGAACCATGGAAAAAAAGACTAATTGGGCAGTGGCAGTGGGGTTTTGTGCTAGGCCAAAATTGATCTTGCTTCTTACGACCCCCTGCTCGTGGATGATGGACATTCGACCCACCGGTTTTCTATTTGAACACGTAATAATTATTAATAAATCCATACAAGTAAGTACTTTATTTAGTGAATAATGCGCTGCGGTTGTGATAATATCGCAAATCTAGTAAGTTTTTGCGCAATTAACGTGTTTTTTCATTACCACAATAAACATTCGACTTTCGTTGTCGAGAATGTGATTTACGGCTATTTGATAAGGACGTAAGTAACGAAACAAGATGCTTTGAAAATTTAGCACATACGTCATTAAAAGTTTTGCTTATATTTTTTCGCTAGGAGTTAAATTTAATACATTGTTTCAAGTGAATAATAGAGTAACTCAAGACGATTATGTTTCTAGCAAAAGCTCATTTTTTGTAATTTTGTATACTTAGGACCTAATCAAATCGAACTCCAGAATTGTCTTTTGATTTGTACTGCAAAAATAGTTTAAAAGTGTACCATTACATTGCAATAATTGAAAGAGAAAGTGAACAAAGAGAGCCTCTCAAATGCAGATAGGACCTCTATCCACTTATCCGCGAGCGGTAATGGCGGCGGCGGGCACAACCAACCGATTCGAATTTTGACGTTTCGTGGGGATCGCAATCGGTTGGCGCCACCGATCGGTGGGTGAAGGGGTGAGGAGGAGAATGAAACTGTTTTGACTTTCCCCCAAGAAACGTCAAATTCCAAACCGGTTGGATATGCCCGCCGCCGCCATTACCGATCGCGGATAAGTGGATTGAAATGTTCGGCCTGAAATATCATAAAAGTTCAATAAATTTTATTGTTACAACACCATTTTTTCGAAAAATATTCACCATTATACGTATTGTAATTTACACAGCACACTCACCATCACCCTTATTGTTCTATACCATTCGGCGAATGGTAAATGGCACTTTTACAATAAAAAATGGTGGTCGTTATGTATCTTAACCATAAAATTTTGAGAAAATTTTCATACACTTTTTCGCGAAAAACAATAGAATGTTTTGTGTTTTTATGAGACATTTTTAGGGCAATTTCAAAAGAAAACAATATATCTTAATGTTTTTTCATTGTTCTTACAATACAAATACAATTAATTGAATGGCGTCAAATGAATCGTTATTACAATAAAAATACAATAATATTTGTTGTTATTTGTAAGCAGTTTTCGCTTTTGAAAATCCATAGAATTTATATTTCTCGCTAACATTTATATCCAGCATTTACGAGCACTAACGGCCTCCTGAATGATATGCACATTTTATTATAAGAATCAGAGGCGCCTCGTCCACATGTCCGACCTGTTCTTGGAACGGGTATAGGCTGAGAATAAAACTCGTAAAATAATCTTTAAGTAGATATACCAAAAGAATAAACTAAATTCAAAACTCCCACCGCACATACCCCATAACAACTTGCACACAAGGCGCAAACATCGTTCCCGGTTTATGAAGAACCCTGTGAAGAACAAAAGACGACTTCAAGCCATCCACCGGCAGAAACCATATAACAAGAGCATGCGAGAGCCAGCCTTGCGCAGCTCTCTCTTGCTCGACTCTTCGAAACTACATGCCACCGGTTCCCCGATTCATGCGAACGATGGATGCTGTTCCCAAACCAACAGTTTTCTCACTTTTTTGCCTCCGAATGGCAGTGTTTATTCGAATTCATTTCACTTTACTCTGTCGCTCATACGTTCCCTACTCGTCTAGAACCAGCAGCAGCGTTGTCAACGTTTCTTTCCATTTTTCACTTCCCGCCTGCTTCTCACGCGTACACGCACGCTAAGCGCATTCGACTAAAGTCTTTAAAATCATGTTGAAAATTTACAGTTTTAGAGTGCTAAAAAGTGTATGTTGTATCATTGTTGGGAATTAAATGATTATTTAACAATATCTAAAAAAATATGGAATAACGAACATTGATTGCACAGTATTTAAATACTTTGCCAGCTATGCTTACCGATCAGGTTCTCAAATGTGTGTAAATGATTGTTAGCATGCTGCTCGGTATACTCTTTAGAGAAAAAAGCGATGGATACCAGAGGCACACAGCTAAACGCAAAGAACTTCTTCAGTGGAAAGTTTACATGTGTGTAGCAAAACCAGAAATGAATGAAAGCTTGGACTGTGGCTTCTCGGTTTGTCGTTCTACGTTGGCTGAGAACAACTTGCGCAGCTAGAGCATATTTTGGCACACCCACCCAATGTCGTGCGCGCTTGTTATGCATTACATCCAGCACGGATGGAGCTGGGGGTGCCGAATGTGCTCTAGCTAAATTTTAACTTCTAGACCATAATACGAGCTAAAAACAATTTATGGAGGTGGAAACATTTTCGGAAAAGAGAGCATGTTGGACATGATTGAAAAAAAAATATACAAGTATCGTCGGTGTGTCAAGAACGTTAGAAAATGACTTCCACCGAAAATGGATTTTTCTAAAAGTCTATTTGAGATACCAAACTTCGGAAGTCGCTCTAAGGCGCATCTGAATGCGAATCGCATTATCATTTATGATGAAAATATGGAAGATATTTTTCAGAAAATGGTTGACAAACAAGAAGATAAAAATGAGCTTATGTTAAAAACCACAATACTAAAACAAAAAAAAAACTAGCAAGCATAGTATCAAATAACTCTAATGTGTTTTCATTTAGTAAAATAGTAATCTGTAGAACAGGTCAGTCTGCTAGTCACGAGACGCCTCTGATAAGAATCAAACACTCTGATGTCTGTCTGGTAAGTATTGCTTGGCAGCTGTTGATAAGATCTTTTTAAATAACTGCCAAATATCACAAGTCAGACCTCAGGTCGTATGATTCATACCATAAATCGTTCACAATTCATGTGGCCATTAGTATCTGTAAATGCTGGAGAAAAATGTTACCGAGAAATATGAATTCTTTGGTTTTTCAAAGGCGAAATCTGTTTACATAACAACAAATATTATTGCATGTTTATTTTAACATCGGTTCAATTGACCCCATTAAACTAATTGTATTTGTATTGTTATCAATGGTAGTTTACTATTTACTAGATTCCTTTAATTTATTGGAAAACATTAGAAAAATCATTGTTCATCTTTTTCTTGTCGTAACATCCTCACTTGGCTAAACCTGCTTTTCAGCTAGTTTTCTATAAGTACTTCCTCAGTTATTCATTGAGAGCTTCCTCTGCCAACACGGCTTGACGTCTGTCAGTCGTTGAAGTTTTAGCGAATAATATTCGATAACCGAAACATCTACTGTACTCAAATTTAAAACGAAAACAAAAAAAAATATGTCAAGTGATTTTGTATTTGATTATACAAACATGATCCAAGCAACAATAATATTTATTGTTATTTATATGTTACGAATTGTTTTCAGAAATAAACACTTTTTTAGTAAAAAGTCCATGAGAACTTTGCAGGCACTTTTGCAACTATTTAAAAACAACTTAAATCAATTTTTACTTATAGTAATTTTAAATTATTATAGAACTATTGAAAAACAATCGAATCAATTAGTCACTAATAAAGCTAATGTTCACTTATTGTACGAACTATATGGGCTTGATTTCTATTGTAAAAAGTAACAATATATCTACTATGTGTTTTATTGTGAACAATAAAACCAGTCATATGTTAATAATATTTACCATGTAATGAATGGTAATTTTTTATCCGGGAGATATAAATCTATACCGAAACGTAACTTAATTTCGTTAAATTCCATATTGTCGCTGAAACTTTGGTTTTCTTCATGAACATCAAATTTTGTTGGCTACATATTTAAATGCCTTTGGTCGCCCATAATTATTGTAATGGTGTGTGACTCAGTAAGCAAAGTATCCACATAAAAAGTCAAAGTTTCTAAAAATGTAAGTTCAATTCCCAATTCTAGACGAACATTTGAAAAGGGCCTATCTGCTTTGCGTAAACAAACATGTTTCTGTCTCTGTAGGGCCCATCTGCATCCACCCACGCACATCAACACCCTTATCAGAAAGAGTGTTCTTCAAGCTATCTGTTAAGGGTGTTGATGTGCGTGGGTGGATGCAGATGGGCCCTACAGACAGAAAC
>NC_085136.1:32795987-32876975 GCF_035046485.1 Aedes albopictus
AGTCTCAATTGGTTGATAATGAGCTTCAAGTAGGTACATAATTACTAATCGGCTTGGCTGGCTTAACCGAGGCTTGCATGTTTATGGTCTAGTGCTTGCGAAGGGCGCTCGTTATTTTAGTTACTTATTTATCAATAAAATTATGTTTTCCATTTCTGTTCTACCTACTTTTGGAAGACCTGAAACATGTGAATTCCTACATGCTGTAAAGGTTCTTCATAAGAATCAAATACATCAATTTTTATTCAATTAACAACGATGAAAACAATATACCTGCTTTCTCTGCTTTTTTTTAAAATTTAACACTAGGACGAAATATGGTTCTCGCCGTAGAGCTTGCTAAATTGCGGATGTGTTAGTTCATTGTTTTCATCTGCATTCGATTTGACTCTGACATAACAGCAGACAGCGGCAAGCTTTGTCGTGACTACTGTGCTTTCCCGACCAGGAACGAATAACTGGCACATAACTGCAGCATACCAGAGTCAGGTATCATACCAAGACAAGGTATTTTTTTCCTTCTAAACCATAGGGGGATAAATCTGCTCAACAAACACCCTGACAGGAAGGTTAGGGTAGTGTGGGGTTTAGGCCGTCTTCTACAACAAAAGTAAAAGTCAGGACTACTCTATCCTCGACCCACTAAAACACATTCCTATGGTCGCCAAACCCTTCGTCTCTCCGGAACCACCAAGAAAGCATTGCTTCAGAGAGGGGCTAGTGCACATCGCACCCTCAAGGTTAGCTGCGTAGCCTGCAGCAACGAACATCGATGACTCGCTTTGGAGAGTCCATCACGGTAGCATGCTGGCGCTTAGCCAGCTTCCCGAGTGGTCCTCGCCACTCCCTTTGTCCTCGGAAGGCGGGCAGGGTCAACCCCGCCCGCGCCCAACTGCTTTGCAGACATCAACTGATGACCACGTGCAACCCGATCTGACCTGCTGAAGGCAAGGGTATCACTGCCCTTCAGGCCCTATCAGCTGCACCAGAAGGTTGCTGACAGCAGGGTCTCCACCTGCCCCGACCCTTGCCGGGGACCCCTTTCCATCCGCGGGCTCGGATCCAACCCAGTAGACCGACGCCACGACAGCACCGCTACCGGGACTTCCTCTCCGCGGCCACTTAATCGCTGTAAGGGTCGATCTCGACCGCAGGGCCCCGGTATGACCTACGAAGCCGACTCCGAACCCCTGGACCACCTCTTGTACTGCATCTGGACTAGCCATTCTCCTAGTCCCCGCGCTACCTCCTCTGTAGCTCCCAGACGATATGGGTAATAGCCGTTGAAACAGCGTTCCAGCCAAACTCATCCCTACACATCCTCTGGACCAAGTTGTCCGGAGTTGTGTCCTTCCCGCAAGTGGCAAGCATGCGGTCACGCATTGTTCGAAAACGCGGGCACACGAACAAAACGTGTTCCGCCGTTTTCTCTAAGGGGCTGTCCATAAACCACGTGGTCATGAGGGGGGGGGGGGGGGGGTTCGGCCGATGACCATTTTGTATGGACGAATAAAAAATTTTGTATGGACTAATGACCACGCGGGGGGGGGGTTGAGAAGTCCCAAAAAAATTACCACGTGGTTTATGGACAGCCCCTAAACCATTGCACACTGGGCATTCGGGAGAATCCGCATGCCCGAAACGGTGTAGATACTGTCGGAAGCAACCATGACCTGTAAGGGCCTGTGTCAGGTGGAATGTAACTTCCCCATGGCGCCTATTAACCCAACTATCTACCCTCGGTATCAACCTATGGGTCCACCTTCCTTTGGTGGAACTGTCCCACGCGCGCTGCCATTTGACCATAGAGGCCATCCTGGCAGTCCTGCGTATGCCTCTTGTGCCGCACATTTCGAAGCACTCCATGTCCTCACTGATAAGAATGCTGATAGGCACCATACCAGTAATGACGCAGAGAGCGTCGTGTGACGCAGTACGGTACGCGCTCGCTACCCTCAGGCTCATAAGCCTGTAACTACTTTCCAGCTTCCGTCGGTAGCATTCAGTACTTAGCGCGGTGTTCCACGCCGTGCCGCCATACCTAAGTATGGACGTAGCAACACTAGCCAAAAGCTTGCGCTTACTGGCGTACACCGCAGAGCTATTGGACATCATCCGGGACAGTGCCGCAATAGCTGTGGAGGCTTTTTTACAGGCATAATCGACGTGGCTACCGAAGGTAAGCTTATCGCGATCATCACGCCCAAGTGTTTGACGGAGCGCTTTGACAAGATAGTACACTCTCCTACACTGATCTCCGTCTGCTGCTCCAACTTCAGGTTGTTAACAACCGTCACCTCTGTCTTGTGGTGAGCCAGCTCCAGTTTCCTGGACCGCATCCACGCCTCCACAACCTTGATCGAGTGGTCGGTAGTCAACTTCACCTCCTCGATCGTTTCACCGTAGACTTCGAGCGTAATATCGTCGGCAAATCCGACAATCACCACTCCCACTGGGTACTCTAACCTCAACACCTCGTCGTACATGACATTCCATAACACCGGACCCAGGATGGAACCTTGCGGGACTCCTGAGGTTATGTGAAAGCACTTCCGACCCACCTCCGTGTCGTAGACTAGTACACGATTCTGAAAGTAACTTCCGAGAATCTTGTACAGGTACTCCGGTATCCCCAGACGCAAGAGCGCATCGGCAATAGCAGACCAGCTGGCGCTATTAAACGCATTCCTTACATCCAGAGTCACTACCGCGCAAAAGCGAATTCCCCTCCTCTTAGGCTCGAGTGCTTTCTCGGCGGTTTTTGTAACCGACAAGATAGCGTCTACGGTGGACCTCCCCTTCCGGAAGCCGTACTGGTTACTCGAAAGACCATTTTCGCCCTCGGTGAACCGCAACATTCTATGAGGATGATCTTTTCGAGCACCTTCCCCGCCGTAGAGGGTAGGGTAGAGAGTAGAGTAGAGGGTAGGGTAGAGGGTAGAGTAGTGGGTAGGGTAGAGGGTATTTTAGAGGATTAGGGTAGAGGGTAGGTTAGAAGGTAGGGTAGAAGAGAAGGTAGGATAGAGGGTAGGGTAGTTGATTAGGGGCTGTTCATAAACCACGTAGACCAAAATTTGGCCATCTCAGACCCCCCCCCCTCCCCCCTCGTAGACTTTTGTCCATACAAAAAATTTGAAATTTGTATGGAGCGTAGACTTTGGCCAGACCCCCCCCCACCCCCCAAAAAGTCTACGTGGTTTATGAACAGCCCCTTAGCGAAGAGGGTAGGGTAGAGGGTTAGGGTAGAGGGTAGAGTAGAGACTAGGATAGAGGGCTAGGGTAGAGGGTAGGGTAGAGGGTTATGTTAGAGAGTAGGGTGGAAGCAAAAGGTAGGGTAGAGGATAGGGTAAAAGGTAGGGTAGAGGGAAGGGTAGAGGATAAGATAGAGGGTTAGGGAAGGATGACATGAGATGAAAGATTAGATGAGAGATGAGATGAGAGATGAGATGAGAGATGAGATGAGAGATGAGATGAGAGATGAGATGAGAGATGAGATGAGAGATGAGATGAGAGATGAGATGAGAGATGAGATGAGAGATGAGATGAGAGATGAGATGAGAGATGAGATGAGAGATGAGATGAGAGATGAGATGAGAGATGAGATGAGAGATGAGATGAGAGATGAGAAGAGATAAGATGAGAAATGAAAATAAGTGGTTCTCAAGCTGGGGTCACGGGCCATGCTGTTGTCGTAAGAACCTCTGGTTTGTAAACATCAGGGGTTTTCAAACTGGAGTTACGGGCCATGAGAATTCCTCAAGAATCTTAAAGTCGATGAGAAAGTGAAATCGGCTTTGCCAATTATGCATCTCAAGCAGCATTATACTATAGGGTTCCGGGTCATTTGGCCGAATGCCGTTTGGTCGAGCTGCATTTGGCCGAATGCCGTTTGGTGGTAAAATGAATGATGAAATTAAGTGACCATGGCATTGTTTCCCGTTTCAGTACATCTCAAAAGAACAGCCTATGATTCAAAGAAGGAAAAAACTTTGATAAAATATCGGTACACGCTGTCTGAACTAGCACATTATAAAAATTGAATATACATCAGGTTTCTTTCCATTCAGCATCCAGCATCAGACATTCAGAAAAACGACCCTATCGGCCAAATGGCATTCGGCCAAACGACATTCGGCCAACCGGCATTCGGCCAAACGAACTTAAACTTGAACTTTGCTCTTCTTCCTATCACTTTTGGTTTTTGAGATATTCACGTGGCCCGTGACCATAGATTGGAAACCACTGATTGTTGCAAAACATTGTGATAAGTACATACTCCCTGAAGTGCAGAATGCAAAAAATCTTTTTACTTTATCCTCTTAGGGGTGGTGGGGGTAAAGTGGACAAGTGGGGTAAAATAGACAGAGTACAGTTTCATGGCTTTTATTGTTTTTTAAAATGTTTTAACGATTGAAGCTAATGCCTGAGCATGAATCATTATACTTTTGCTGATTTTGAACATTAAAATCAAATAAACCTCTTCAAAATGACAAAACTTTAAAAATCACGTGAAAAATCGTAAATGATGTGAAATCTGCATATTATTGCTAAGGTTTTCTCGTAAGTTATTTTCAAATTATTACAAGTTTTACATCCTTAGCCAGTAAAGTCCACGTAGAAGAATATATTTGACCGATAAAAAAAAAATTGGTTTTGGAAATATTTTCAGCATAATCAGAGCTTGGGGGTAAAATGGACAATCGGTTCAAATTTCACCAAAATTTCTTATTTTTTTGCTAACTCCAGATTCATCAGCCGTTATACACATCGTGAGATAGTTGAAGTAAAAAGTTATAAAAAATATTTTATACATATCAACAATATATAATTTTCACCCAAAACAGTGCTTGTTTTTTACACTATTTTTACAATAATTTTTTGAGTGTGTTTCACAGTTTGTATTAAAAGTTAAAAAACAACTAAATAAAGGTATCGTATGAAATTTGATAGTTTGTATTTAAAAACATATAAATAATATGCTGTTATATAACTTTTAACAACTTGTTAATTTTACCCCATCGATTGTCAATTTTACCGATTTTACCGATTTTTTTACGCTATTTTGATGCACGTTTTGGTGAAGAAATTGATCAAAGAAAAGTATATTTTTTTAAATGCTATCCCTTACAAGATTTCTAGGGTATATCATTACCTTCCACGTTACTCGGAAAAGTAGATGGATTTTGCCGCATTTCCACTGGAAACGACCAACACGCTTAGGTTGTCCACGACCGTAGGTTGGGAACCATTGAACTAACCAAAACTGCTTGTAATTTTAATTTGTAATTTTATTTATCTAATCAACAGGCTCTATATAAGCCCCAATGATTTTACTTAAATCTAAAGTCTAACATGAAAAAGTAACATATCGCAGTCAAAAATAAAACTTAAACATAAGCACAAGAAAAACAGTTAACACAATCCAATTAATAGTCAAAATTAACAAACAAAAAAACATACAAAACTACAAACTAATTACGCCTTGAAAAAAACAAACTAAACCTCCGACGAAGTATTTGACGAGACACATTAAAATCGAATAATGAACAAACTCTATTGAAGTTACGTTGCAAGCCATTAACACCCCCAAACATACTGTAGTTCGTCCGGTTTAAGGGTGGCCGCAGCATGTAGTTGTTGCGAAGAGCACGAGGTTGAACATTAATATTTAGTTGACCCAGAATGGCGGGGCAATCAAGGCGTCCTTGCAGAGTGTCCGAGACCAGTAAAGCCCTGGCTGTGTCCCTACGGGTCGATAAAGGTTCCAGATGTATCAGCTGGCAACGGCTTTCATAACTTGGCAAATTATACGGATTGGACCAAGGCAAACGTCGAAGAGCATATCTTAAAAACCGCCGCTGAACAGACTCAATCCTTTCAACTCCATTGTTGTAGTATGGGTTCCAGACAACCGAACAGTACTCAAGTATGGATCGGGATAGGGCACAGTACAAGGACTTAAGGCAGAAGATATCCGTGAACTCTCTTGCTATTCTGAATATGAAGCCGAGAATGCTAGAGGCTTTTCCGACGGCGTAGTTGATATGTTGTTTAAAAGAGAGCTTTTCATCCAAAACTACACCAAGGTCTTTGACTTGTCTGACGCGTTCAATTTGGGTGCCTGACAAACTGTAATCAAATAGCACAGACAAACAGACGTAACACTTTGAACATTTTTTGATTCAAATCATAGTCACGGAAACATATTCGCCCAATGCTAAAAGGACTACGTTTGGCCGACCACCAACTAGGTGGCGGTAGTGAGCAAACGTCATACTCGAACAAAAGCTATGCGAGCGCCACGGTTGGGCAGTTGGCCAACCATCAAATTTTGAAGAAGACCGTTAAATCGGTGTACGATGGGAATTATAAGAGTGTTACGTCTGTTTGTCTGTGCAAATAGTATTGACCGTTTTTTGTTCGTAAAGGAAATCACCGAGCACTTGGACGGGTTAACTTCCATTCGGTTTAGAGTACACCATTCAGCAAACGCATTCAGCTGACGTTGGAGGAAGTAGCAGCCTTCAATCGATCGAACACGAAGATACAGTTTGAGATCATCCGCGTAGGATAACCGTGGGCATTTGATCACCAAGTTCACGTCATTATAATATATCAAAAAGATCAGTGGACCCAAGTGGCTACCTTGTGGGATACCAGACGTTGCGGCAAATGAAACGGACTGACAGTCACCTATGACGACAGACAGGCGGCGACCTGTAAGATAAGATTGAAACCATTGCAGGAGGGTTCCATGTATCCCCAGCCGATCGAGTTTAGCTACAGCAATACGATGGTTCAATTTATCGAATGCTGCAGTCAGGTCGGTGTAAATGACATCGGTTTGAACGCGTTTCTCCATGCTCTCGATGATATAGGAGGTAAGACACAGCAAATTAGTGGCCGTTGAGCGACCAGGCAGAAATCCATGTTGCTCGGTGCTAATAAACGATTTGCTGGGATCGAGCAACGGGTCCATGATGACAATCTCGAACAACTTGGCGATGGCGCAGAGCGAAGTAATACCGCGATAGTTGCCAATCTCTTGCCTGTTCCCTTTTTTATGTACTGGGAACATGTGCGCAAGCTTCTATGTGGACGGAAACAGGCCAGTAGTTACGGAGAGTCGGAAAACGTGAAGTAGTGGTGGCAATAGGTTGATGATTTGCGCCTTGACAAATACCGATGGAATTCCATCGGGTCCCGGGTTGTGCGACGTCTTGAGCTTAACGGAAGCCCTGGCAATCATGTTTTCATCGATGTCTACACTGCTCAGCGATTGCCCAAGGTGTGGAGCTGTGCTAGCGGCGAGTGTGACGTTGTTGTCATCCAGTTGCTCATCGGTGAAGACACTAGCAAATTTATCGGCAAAGAGATTACATACACTACCCGCCATAAATATGGAATCGCATCTTCTAGTATTGCAACACCCCAATTGAATATTGCAGCACCCCAAAAAGTTTGGCATCACCTGAAAACCTTATTTTTTACTAAACTATATCTCAAAAACCGTATCCTCTGCAAAGTTTAGACCTTCGGCAAAGTTGTTCAGCAGGTTTATGACCTTCAAATGGTGAAATGTTTGGTACGTAATTCCGCCGCTATGTGGCGCTAGTGTGCATTTACAATGAAGTACTTTGACATGGTTTATCTCAAGATTCTGACCACCTAGAAAGTTCGTGTCTTCAGCAATGATGATCAGAAGGTCTATGGCTATCAAATGGTGGTAATTTTAGTGCGTAATTCCGCCGCCATGTGGCGCTAGTGTGCATTTACAATAAAGTACTTTGACATGGTTTATCTCAAGATTCTGACCACCTAGAATGTTCGTGTCTTCAGCAATGATGATCAGAAGGGTTATGGCTATCAAATGGTGGTTAGTTTAGTGCGTAATTCCACCGCTACGTGGCGCTAGTGTGCATTTACAACGAAGTACTTTAACATGGTTTATCTCATGATTCTGACCACCTAGAAAGTTCGTGTCTTCAGCAATGTTGATCAGAAGGTCTATGGCTATCAAATGGTGGTAATTTTAGTGCGTAATTCCGACGCCATGTGGCGCTAGTGTGCATTTACAATAAAGTACTTTGACATGGTTTATCTCAAGATTCTGACCACCTAGAATGTTCGTGTCTTCAGCAATGATGATCAGAAGGTCTATGGCTATCAAATGGTGGTAATTTTAGTGCGTAATTCCCCCGCCATGTGGCGCTAGTGTGCATTTACAATAAACTACTTTGACATGGTTTATCTCAAGATTCTGACCACGTGGAATGTTCGTGTCTTCAGCAATGATGATCAGAAGGGTTATGGCTATCAAATGGTGGTTAGTTTAGTGCGTAATTCCACCGCTACGTGGCGCTAGTGTGCATTTACAACGAAGTACTTTAACATGGTTTATCTCATGATTCTGACCACTTAGAATGTTCGTGTCTTCAGCAATGTTGATCACAAGGTCTATGGCTATCAAATGGTGGTAATTTTAGTGCGTAATTCCGCCGCTATGTGGCGCCAGTATGCATTTACAATGAAGTACTTTGACATGGTTTATTTCATGATTCTGACCACCTAGAATGTTCGTGTCTTCAGCAATGTTGATCAGAAGGTCTATGGCTATCAAATGGTGGTAATTTTAGTGCGTAATTCCGCCGCCATGTGGCGCTAGTGTGCATTTACAATAAAGTACTTTGACATGGTTTATCTCAAGATTCTGACCACCTAGAATGTTCGTGTCTTCAGCAATGATGATCAGAAGGGTTATGGCTATCAAATGGTGGTTAGTTTAGTGCGTAATTCCACCGCTACGTGGCGCTAGTGTGCATTTACAACGAAGTACTTTAACATGGTTTATCTCATGATTCTGACCACCTAGAAAGTTCGTGTCTTCAGCAATGTTGATCACAAGGTCTATGGCTATCAAATGGTGGTAATTTTAGTGCGTAATTCCGCCGCTATGTGGCGCCAGTATGCATTTACAATGAAGTACTTTGACATGGTTTATTTCATGATTCTGACCACCTAGAATGTTCGTGTCTTCAGCAATGTTGATCAGAAGGTCTATGGCTATCAAATGGTGGTAATTTTAGTGCGTAATTCCGCCGCCATGTGGCGCTAGTGTGCATTTACAATAAAGTACTTTGACATGGTTTATCTCAAGATTCTGACCACCTAGAATGTTCGTGTCTTCAGCAATGATGATCAGAAGGGTTATGGCTATCAAATGGTGGTTAGTTTAGTGCGTAATTCCACCGCTACGTGGCGCTAGTGTGCATTTACAACGAAGTACTTTAACATGGTTTATCTCATGATTCTGACCACCTAGAAAGTTCGTGTCTTCAGCAATGTTGATCAGAAGGTCTATGGCTATCAAATGGTGGTAATTTTAGTGCGTAATTCCGACGCCATGTGGCGCTAGTGTGCATTTACAATAAAGTACTTTGACATGGTTTATCTCAAGATTCTGACCACCTAGAATGTTCGTGTCTTCAGCAATGATGATCAGAAGGTCTATGGCTATCAAATGGTGGTAATTTTAGTGCGTAATTCCGCCGCCATGTGGCGCTAGTGTGCATTTACAATAAACTACTTTGACATGGTTTATCTCAAGATTCTGACCACGTGGAATGTTCGTGTCTTCAGCAATGATGATCAGAAGGGTTATGGCTATCAAATGGTGGTTAGTTTAGTGCGTAATTCCACCGCTACGTGGCGCATTTACAACGAAGTACTTTAACATGGTTTATCTCATGATTCTGACCACTTAGAATGTTCGTGTCTTCAGCAATGTTGATCACAAGGTCTATGGCTATCAAATGGTGGTAATTTTAGTGCGTAATTCCGCCGCTATGTGGCGCCAGTATGCATTTACAATGAAGTACTTTGACATGGTTTATTTCATGATTCTGACCACCTAGAATGTTCGTGTCTTCAGCAATGTTGATCAGAAGGTCTATGGCTATCAAATGGTGGTAATTTTAGTGCGTAATTCCGCCGCCATGTGGCGCTAGTGTGCATTTACAATAAAGTACTTTGACATGGTTTATCTCAAGATTCTGACCACCTAGAATGTTCGTGTCTTCAGCAATGATGATCAGAAGGGTTATGGCTATCAAATGGTGGTTAGTTTAGTGCGTAATTCCACCGCTACGTGGCGCTAGTGTGCATTTACAACGAAGTACTTTAACATGGTTTATCTCATGATTCTGACCACCTAGAAAGTTCGTGTCTTCAGCAATGTTGATCACAAGGTCTATGGCTATCAAATGGTGGTAATTTTAGTGCGTAATTCCGCCGCTATGTGGCGCCAGTATGCATTTACAATGAAGTACTTTGACATGGTTTATTTCATGATTCTGACCACCTAGAATGTTCGTGTCTTCAGCAATGTTGATCAGAAGGTCTATGGCTATCAAATGGTGGTAATTTTAGTGCGTAATTCCGCCGCCATGTGGCGCTAGTGTGCATTTACAATAAAGTACTTTGACATGGTTTATCTCAAGATTCTGACCACCTAGAATGTTCGTGTCTTCAGCAATGATGATCAGAAGGGTTATGGCTATCAAATGGTGGTTAGTTTAGTGCGTAATTCCACCGCTACGTGGCGCTAGTGTGCATTTACAACGAAGTACTTTAACATGGTTTATCTCATGATTCTGACCACCTAGAAAGTTCGTGTCTTCAGCAATGTTGATCAGAAGGTCTATGGCTATCAAATGGTGGTAATTTTAGTGCGTAATTCCGACGCCATGTGGCGCTAGTGTGCATTTACAATAAAGTACTTTGACATGGTTTATCTCAAGATTCTGACCACCTAGAATGTTCGTGTCTTCAGCAATGATGATCAGAAGGTCTATGGCTATCAAATGGTGGTAATTTTAGTGCGTAATTCCGCCGCCATGTGGCGCTAGTGTGCATTTACAATAAACTACTTTGACATGGTTTATCTCAAGATTCTGACCACGTGGAATGTTCGTGTCTTCAGCAATGATGATCAGAAGGGTTATGGCTATCAAATGGTGGTTAGTTTAGTGCGTAATTCCACCGCTACGTGGCGCTAGTGTGCATTTACAACGAAGTACTTTAACATGGTTTATCTCATGATTCTGACCACTTAGAATGTTCGTGTCTTCAGCAATGTTGATCACAAGGTCTATGGCTATCAAATGGTGGTAATTTTAGTGCGTAATTCCGCCGCTATGTGGCGCCAGTATGCATTTACAATGAAGTACTTTGACATGGTTTATTTCATGATTCTGACCACCTAGAATGTTCGTGTCTTCAGCAATGTTGATCAGAAGGTCTATGGCTATCAAATGGTGGTAATTTTAGTGCGTAATTCCGCCGCCATGTGGCGCTAGTGTGCATTTACAATAAAGTACTTTGACATGGTTTATCTCAAGATTCTGACCACCTAGAATGTTCGTGTCTTCAGCAATGATGATCAGAAGGGTTATGGCTATCAAATGGTGGTTAGTTTAGTGCGTAATTCCACCGCTACGTGGCGCTAGTGTGCATTTACAACGAAGTACTTTAACATGGTTTATCTCATGATTCTGACCACCTAGAAAGTTCGTGTCTTCAGCAATGTTGATCAGAAGGTCTATGGCTATCAAATGGTGGTAATTTTAGTGCGTAATTCCGACGCCATGTGGCGCTAGTGTGCATTTACAATAAAGTACTTTGACATGGTTTATCTCAAGATTCTGACCACCTAGAATGTTCGTGTCTTCAGCAATGATGATCAGAAGGTCTATGGCTATCAAATGGTGGTAATTTTAGTGCGTAATTCCGCCGCCATGTGGCGCTAGTGTGCATTTACAATAAACTACTTTGACATGGTTTATCTCAAGATTCTGACCACGTGGAATGTTCGTGTCTTCAGCAATGATGATCAGAAGGGTTATGGCTATCAAATGGTGGTTAGTTTAGTGCGTAATTCCACCGCTACGTGGCGCTAGTGTGCATTTACAACGAAGTACTTTAACATGGTTTATCTCATGATTCTGACCACTTAGAATGTTCGTGTCTTCAGCAATGTTGATCACAAGGTCTATGGCTATCAAATGGTGGTAATTTTAGTGCGTAATTCCGCCGCTATGTGGCGCCAGTATGCATTTACAATGAAGTACTTTGACATGGTTTATTTCATGATTCTGACCACCTAGAATGTTCGTGTCTTCAGCAATGTTGATCAGAAGGGTTATGGCTATCAAATGGTGGTAGGTTTAGTGCGTAATTCCGCCGCTATGTGGCGCTAGTGTGCATTTACAATGAAGTACTTTGACATGGTTTATCTCAAGATTCTGACCACCTAGAAAGTTCGTGTCTTCAGCAATGTTGATCAGAAGGTCTATGGCTATCAAATGGTGGTAATTTTAGTGCGTAATTCCGCCGCCATGTGGCGCTAGTGTGCATTTACAATAAAGTACTTTGACATGGTTTATCTCAAGATTCTGACCACCTAGAATGTTCGTGTCTTCAGCAATGATGATCAGAAGGGTTATGGCTATCAAATGGTGGTTAGTTTAGTGCGTAATTCCACCGCTACGTGGCGCTAGTGTGCATTTACAACGAAGTACTTTAACATGGTTTATCTCATGATTCTGACCACCTAGAAAGTTCGTGTCTTCAGCAATGTTGATCACAAGGTCTATAGCTATCAAATGGTGGTAATTTTAGTGCGTAATTCCGCCGCTATGTGGCGCTTGTGTGCATTTACAACGAAGTACTTTGACATGGGTTATCTCATGATTCTGACCACCTAGACCTACCTGTGCGCCGACTATATTTTGCTCGGCGGCAGCGTGAGGGCCATTTTTGGCCGGCGGCGTGAATCGGCGTGACCTAAATTTGACAATAATGTTACATTGACAAAGCAAACAAGTTTTCATTACGCTCTAGAATTTGTAGTCTGAGCTGTTTCATGACCATCGATGACATAAACTATTGATTGAATGAATACCTTTTGTAAGTCTTGTTCAGATCCATCGCTGCGACCAGTGAATAGACCTATTGTGGCATTACCCGCATCCTTAGTGTAGTTCATGTTGCAATACGGCATTGCAATTGAAGGCGATACAATAGAGATTTTGCTACAGTTTTTGTTTCATTTATTTAGAGTGAAGGAATCTCGTTTCTTCAGGAAGGAATCTCAGAAGGAATTCCAGGAGGAACCTTGAAAGAAACTGGAGAAATCCATAAAGAAAATTCTGGGCTTATCTCTGCAGGAACTGCTGTATGAAATCCTGAAGGAACGACTGCAGAAATCTCTGGTGGTTCAAGCACAGACAAACAGACGTAACACTCTTCAAAACGGCTTGGCTCATGCATTTAACGATTAATTCAAATTACATTTGATTTCCGCGATCCTTCCACCAGAGGCGCTAGTGTTCGATCGCTTTGACGTTTGTCAGTGTACACGTTGCTGAATGATACAAACGAACATTACAGACGATTTGTGTAGTAGTGTGCGTGTTAGACAAACGTCAAATCAAAATCCATCATGGCCGACAGTGTCTCGCGTGATAATACCAACAGATGGCAGCGTGCTCATGAAAAAGACACCGGGCAAAAGATTTTGATGAATTTCCTCTAAGAGTTACGTCTGTTTGTCTGTGGTTCAAGAGTCTGTCTTAGAGAGATCCCTGCAGAAACTTCTAAAGGAATCCATGATAGAAATTTTCGAGGAATTTCAGAAGGAAATCCAGTAGGATTCCATAAATGAGTTCAAGAAGAAATCCTAAGGGATTTACAGCAGAAATCCTCGAAGGAATTCCAGCAGGAATTTCTAAGGGAATTCGAGAAGGAATCCTTTAAGCAAAGATTTCTAGGAGGAATCAACGAAAAATATCCAGGAGAAATTCCTTAAGATTTTCCAGCAGAAAACCTCAAAAGAATTCAAGTGGGAGTTTAGAAGAATATTAGAAAAAGAATCCCCAAAGGAATTCTAAGAGGAATCAACGAAAATTACCTTAGAGGTATTTCTGGAGGAATTCCAGGAGAAATCCCTGAGAGAATTCCAGTAGGAATCCCCGAAGGAATTCTAAGAGGAATCCCCGCAGGATTCCAGAAAGAATCTTCGAAGGAATCTCCCAAGAAATTGCAGGAGAAGTTTATGCAGAAATCTCAGGAGAAGCCACCGAAAGAACTTCGGAAGAAATCTTCGAAGGAATTTCGAGCGGCATCCTCAAAGGTTTTTTAAGAGGAATTTCCATAGGAAGTCAGAAGAAATCCCCGAAGAAATCCTTGAAGGAACTCTAGGAAGAATCCACGAATTCTAAAAAGAATTTCCGAAGGAATTCTTGGAGAAATCACCGAATAAATTCAAGAAGGAAACCCTGAAGAAATTTGAGGAATTCCAGGAGGAATCACCGAAAAAAATAAAAAAGGAATCGCCACAGGAATTCCAAGAGGAATCTTCAAAGTTATTCCAGGAGCAGTTTCCGTGTTAATTTTAGGATGAATCCCCGACGGAATATCAGGAGGAATACCAGAAAAAACATCAAGAGGAAACTTTGAAGGAAGTCCAGCAGGAATCCACGAAGGAATTCCAAGGCAAATCCCCGAAGGAACTCTAAGAGGATACCCCGAAGGAACTCCCGGTGGAATCCACGACGGAATATCAAAAGGAATCCCCGAAAGAATTTCAGGAGAAATCCATGAAAGAAGTCCAGGAGGAATCTCCAAAGAAATTCCAGAAAGAATTTTTCAAAGTAATTCGTGAAGGAATCCTCAAAAGACTTCTAGGAGGAACCATCGAAAAAAAATAAGAGGAATCATCGAAGAAATTTAATGAGGAACCAGTGGACAAAATTGAAAAGAATCTTCGAAGGAATTTTAGGGGGAATCCCCAAAGGCATTTCAGGAGGAATCTCCGCAGGAATTTCAAGAGCAAATTCCGAAAATAATCCTGCATGATTCCCAAAGGAACTCCAGCAATTATCCACAAAGAAATTCCAGCAGGACTCCAGTGGGAACTTCCAAGGGAATTCGGGTGAGAATCTCCAAAGGATTTCAATAACGGATCAACGAAAAATATCCTCTGAAAGAGTTCCAGGAGAAATCCTTGAGGGAATTCTAGAGGAATCACCGAAGGAATTGCAAGAGGAATCTCCGAATGAATTCTATAAGAAATTCCCCAAGGAATTCCAGTAGGAAACCCCGAAGGAATTCTAGATGGAATCCCCGGAGGAATTCAATGGAAAATTTCTGGAGCAATCTCCGAAGAAATTCGAAGAGGAATCACAACAGAAATCCCAAGAGGAAACTCCAAAGGAAATCCAGTAAAAACCTCCGAAGTAATTGCTGGAGGAGTTCCAAAATAACTCTAGGAGGAGACCCCGAACGAATTCTAAAAGTAATCTCCGAAAGAATTCAACGAGAAATCTCCGAAGGAATCCCTGAAGGAAGTCCAGAATGAATACTTCGACGGAATTCCAGGAGGATATCCTGAAGAAATTTCAAGAGAAATCTCCGAAGAAATTACAGGACAAATCTCAGGGCGAAGAGCAAACCCCATAGGAATTTCAGAATAAATCTCCGAAGAAACACTAGCAGAAATCCCCGAAGAAATTTCAGGAGGACTCCTGGAGGAACTCTATGAGGAATCCCTGGAGGAAATCAAGGAGGAATCTCCGTGGGAATTCTAAAAGAAATCATCGAAGAAATTCCAGGAGGAAACCCCGAAGGAATTTTAGAAGAAATCCACGACAGCGTATCAGGAGAAATCCCCGAAAGAATTTCAAGAGGAATCCTTGAAGGAATGCAACATTAATTTTGTTTGTGCACTGATCACCGGCGCGAAAAATAAAAACCGGCGGCGTGACAAACTGCGGCGTATGGCCTAGGTGATCAGAATCATGAGACAAACCATGTCAAAGTGCTTCGTTTTAAATGCACACTTGATAGCCATAGACCTTCTGATCAACTTTGCCAAAGACAAGAACATTTCAGGTGGCCAGAATCATGAGATAACCCATGTCGAAGTACTTCGTTTTAAACGCACACTGGCGCCACCTAGCGGCAGAATTACGCACAAAACTTACCACCATTTGATAGCCATAGACCGTCTGATCAACTTTGCCGAAGACACGTACTTTCTAGGTGGTCAGAATCATGAGATAACCCATGTCAAAGTACTTCGTTTTAAATGCACACTGGCGACACATAGCGGCGGAATTACGCACTGAACTTTCCACCATTTGATAGCCATACACCGTCTGATCAACTTTGCAGACGATACGAACTTTCTAGGTGGTCAGAATCATTAGACAACCCATGTCAAAGTACTTCGTTTTAAACGCACACTGGCACCACCTAGCGGCGGAATTACGCACTAAACTTACCGCCAACTGATACCATACACCGTCTGATCAACTTTGCCGAAAACACGTACTTTCTAGGTGGTCAGAATCATGAGATAACCCATGTTAAAGTACTTCATTTTAAATGCACACTGGCGACACATAGCGGCGGAATTACGCACTGAACTTACCACCATTTGATAGCCATACACCGTCTGATCAACTTTGCCGAAGACACGAACTTTCTAGGTGGTCAGAATCATGAGACAACCCATGTCAAAGTACTTCGTTTTAAACGCACACTGGCGCCACATAGCGGCGGAATTACGCACTAAACTTACCACCATTTTATAGCCATAGACCGTCTGGTCAACTTTGCCGAAGACACGAACTTTCTAGGTGGTCAGAATCATGAGATAACCCATGTCAAAGTACTTTGTTTTAAACGCACACTGGCGCCACATAGCGGCGGAATTACGCACTAAACTTACCACCATTTGATAGCCATAGGTCCTCTGATCAACTTTGCTGAAGGTCTAAACTATGCAGGGGATACGGTTTTTGAGCTACAGTTCAGAAAGTGAAAAAGTCTTCAGGTGATGCCAAACTTTCTGGGGGTGCTGCAATATTCAACTGGGGTGTTGCAATACTAGGGGATGCGATTCCATATTTATGGCGGGTAGTGTATATCTTGCGGAGAGGAGGCCACATCGCCGTTGAACATCATAGACGATGGCAAACCGGATTCTTGACACTGTTCGTTTACGAATTTCCAAAACTGTTTAGGACGAGATTTGAGCTTCCTCTGCATGCCACGCTGATAACGAAGGAAGCATTGTTTCGCAATGCGCTTATATTCGTAATTGATCCTCACATAGTAGTTCCGGAGTTGCAGTGTGCGGTGTCTGGTGAATTTCCTCAGAGCGGCCCTCTTTCCAGATTTCAACATACGCAGTTCGCTTGTTTCCCAAGGACGACGCGATGTATTGCGGTGCAGCTTTTTGGGGACGTGTCTGTCAATAACGTATGCCAGCACATTGGACAAGGTTTGAGCAGCCACCTCAATGTCCTCGGTGTCAAGAATATCACCCCAATCCAGACCGGATAACACTTCGGCGATGCTACGATGATCAGCCTTGTGGAAATCATAGGAAACGGCGATCGGTGAAATGACGAATTCAAGAGGCGACTTTGCGTCGATTGTTAACAGCAAAGGAGGATGGTGGACTGTTAATTTCACTAGAGGAGCCGGCGCTTCGCATATGGGTGGAGCAGTGTCCTGTGCACTGACGAAGCAGAGGTCCAGACTACGGTTGTTCTGATTGGTGACGTGGTTGATTTGAGCGAGAGTTGCAGCACTATAGTTGTCCAAAAGACAAGATGCGGTGGAGTGAATGACTGACCGCTCCACGTCAGGAAAGAGAAATCCATTGCATGATGCCTTCCACGTGATCTCTGAAAGATTGAAGTCACCCATCATGACGACTTCATCTCTGGGTTTGGCGATTTCCAGAATGGAAAAGATCGACCGGCAATGCAATGCTAAATTATTAATTGTAATTGGATAACTTATAACTTTTTCACAATTTAGGAACTTTGTGATTTCGATCTTCACAAACTAATTATAAAACTAAAAAAAACACTCCACCGATTTACGCACTAATTCCCAAATAGCGCTCCCCCAAAGTTACGCTGCCTCCATTTTGAGCGTAAATTGGGGTTTTAGTGTACTTCCTCCAGGCAGTGCCGGATTTAGGCTTCGGGGGGCCCGGGGCAAACCCTATAGAGTGGGCCCCCAAAACCATACATTTACTTTTTTGTCAATGTTGTGTAATTCGTATTTTTTTTTTATTTTAACTGTTTTTTTTGTGATTTCGGAAGAAACTATGCTACTATTACGCATTTGTTTTGTTTATTCATATATTTTTTTTTATTTCTTTTCAAATGATTTTATGATGTTGTATTGTTCTTTGAAATATTCAGGCCAAATTTTGCGTACTTTCGATGTTCTGTAAAAACTTTATCTTTGGGTTAATGCTTTAGGAGGAAAATGTAGCAAACAAATTTCAGAAACATCGGTGCATCCCAAAATATAGATATGCATAACCGCTGCTCCGAGATGTTTTTGGAAACTAGGTTCGCAAAATTGATCCGTTAAATTGAATCCGAATTTATCATACCTTTCCCATGATAACATCTGTCCTCGACGAACATGATGCAGATGGGTTCAGTTGTCTTCAGAATATAATCGTATAATCAGCAGATGTATGCAAAATCATTGTCAAATAAGTGATTGAATTATTAAATTATCAATGAAATGACATTTCTGTTGATCCACACATATCGTTTTATTTACTCTGAAAACTTTCGTATTGTTTAGAAACGCTTTTAATTTTTCTATTGAATCAAATACAAACTTTCACGAGGTTTAAGAGTTGCTGGCACACCAAAATTAGCAAGAAACATCTTTTTATTTCTTATTGTTGAACACTCTATACCTCAATCAAGTATTATAACTAATTCCTCAAAATAGTCATTCTGGGAAATACACTTCAATACTTAACAATTATATTGTTTGTTTGTTTTTTTTTTTAATTTCCAATGGAAAGGCCAAATTATTTTGCATTGATGAATTAGTTGGCAAAACAGTTTAATGGTTTTATAATGGTAGCTCGTACTGAAGAAAAAATCACACAAAAACTGTAAATCCATTCTAAAAATAATTCCAGTGCACCAAAAATTATGAAGTTTAGGGTTTTGATTTGCTCTCAAGTCCAAATTTAGATAATAAAATAATCTGGATATCTTAAGGAACCCATATACAACTAGTCTAGGATAAGTGCATTTTATATGGTTTCGTAGAACCAAATATATATAGTGCTTCGGGATTATTGGGGGCTCCCTCAATCGGGGGGCCCGGGGCACCTGCCCCCTTTGCCCCCCCTTAAATCCGGGCCTGCCTCCAGGCGCCTGTCAACCCAACTATCTACCCTCGGGAACAACCTATGGGTACACCTTCTATTGGTGGAACTGTCCCACGAGCGCTGCCATTTGACCATGGAGGCCATCCTGACTAACGTATTCCTATTGTGGCGCGCATTTCGAAGCACTTTATGTCCTCCCTGATAAGGATACCGATAGGATATTGGTCTATATGCCGACAAGTCTCGGGATGGTTTCCCCGCCTTTGGCAATAGTACCAGGCTTAGTCGCTTCCAAACCTCTGGGAAAATTCCTTCGTTCAGGCATTTCTGCATAACAGACCGGAACATTTGGGAGCCTCTGCAATAGCTACTTTGAAGGCCAGGTTCGGAACTTCATTTGAATCTGAGGCCTTCAGGTATCAGTAGGTCGGCTCCATTTTGGAAATTTGTGCCATTGATCCAAACCTGAAGCCTTGCCTACACCAAGGAACTTTGTCCCAGTCCCCGGCTGTCCTACGAAAGAAGGACTAGGATCATGACGCGGAAAAAGCCCCTCCAAGATCCCCTTCAACATCTGTGGCGATTGCTCTGTAGGAGCCATTACACCTCTCGTCTTGGCATTCACAATCCTGTAGGCATCATCCCACGGATTCGCATTGTTACCTACTCTAGCAGAGACCCTCAAAGCAGGCCTTTTTGCTTACCCTTATCTCGGTCTTCAACGCGACTGATCGTGCCGATATTTGTCCCAATAAAAAAACCAATGCTCAGACATCTTGTTTGACTCGATCGAATTTTCGTTAGTGTCCAACTGATGTTGTTTATTAAGTTCTTTCATTGTTAAATATTTGGCCCTGTGTACTTCATGCCTTAGGTTGTTTATGCCAGGTGCATAAACAGGAGATTCCAGTGTATAACATTCACATCAATCTAAAAATATAGCGAGCCAATTGTGTGAAGTATGAATCTTCAGAACCCTCACAGACGAATGCCATACCCGAGCAGAGGAAAATAACTCAATAATAGCATATTTTGATATGGAGATCAAAAAGTGATATTTGTTTGTATGAGATAAGAGGTAGAAGTACTGAAAATAATATCTCAATTTTAGCTCATTTAGATCTTGGTAAGATCTAACCAATAGCAGTGAGCTATGTGATTGATCTTCAAATATCAAATTCTGCTGTTGGTTAGATGGTTCAAGAACATTTTTTTGCTATTATTTTCAGTACTTTTACCTCTTATCTCCAACAAATCAATATCATATTTTGATCGTCAGTACTTGACCTCTGCCCGGGTAGAGGTAAACTCCATGGTAAAGTCCCTCTAAACAAACAAAATCTTCAGAACAACTTCTCCGAATGCAGTATGTCGAAATATAGTGGACTTCTTAGGATATGCACTTCTAAAGCGCTGTCCTATAATTGGGACGCAGGGCGGACATGGGCTTAGATAATTTTTAATGGCTATTGTGTATGTCGCTTTTCTGTAAAGATTGCATCTAGAATGCGAGCAATGATTAACATTTGCCAGTAATTTGCTTCATAATGGAAGCGCCCTTTAAAGGCAACCATTAAAAAGTGCACCCGTTTAAGCACCAATAAAACCACACCACATTAAACTTGAACCACCGCCCAACGCTGCCAGCTAGTGTTCTCAAGTATACCTTACAACGACGAACAACGGCGAAACGCGATCGAAGAAAATCGAAAGTTCACCTCCCCAACAACAACCGGCTGCTCCACGGTAGATCGATTTCAGATCCATTTAGAACCCAACCATACCCGTCGCGTACCCAGCAGGCGCTGCTGGGCTGTTACCGAGCAAAGTACCTATCCTAATGGAACAATAAAATTAGAACGTTTGCATGCGAACGCGCCCGCGATCACCGGTGCCGCCAGGTTGGACGATCATCAGGCAGGTACGACCTCGTTGCCATGCTCCGTTCCCAACCGGAGTTCGTCCGTTTAGCTGACTTGTTCATAATCGATCATGATCCTTGGGTGGGCCTTTCTCTGTGAGCGCGCGCACTTCTATCTCACTTGATTTGTTCTGGAGAATTCCACCGCCTTGCATAATTAAAAGGCAGGCGTACCTCCACGAGAATGGATGCCCGGTGATTTTTTTTTATTTATTTAGGCATACAACAGAAAAACAAAAACGGGTGGATTATAGCGAAGACGGCTTATAACACAAGTTTACAAAATAAAACGAAAGTCGTGAACTTCTGTCATCGACCAAAATTTTTGAAGCACAATTTAGTGCTGATTTCGAAACCGACCTTCAAAAAATTTTAAGTAGAACAGTTTTTGAGTTTTAGCTCAATATCGAGTTTTGCAACTTTTCAAAACGTGTAATTTACTAAAATTCAAATATATTGCGTTTTGTTCAACCAATTTTAAATCTTTTTCCATAAATTAAAAGCTGAATACAATACCATTCGATCATCTGAATGCAGATTTTGCGTCAGACTGATGAAATTCAAGATAATGGCGAGTTTTAGGGACAATCTTCTTAAATTTTAGCAAAATTTCCCAATTTTTTTTTGAAGAAATGTATTTTTTTTCAATAAGTAAAAAACAACTTAAAAATTCTTTCTCGACGTTTATTTGACATATCATATGTAGGCGAGTTACAGTAAAAATTTCAGCTCAATCGGAGCATTGATTACGGAGAATGAGATGTTTGAAGTGAGCGACTTTGCTTAAAAATAGAACAAAAATCGATTTCAAATCCTCAACCTTGTATGGAAAGTCGAAAAAAATTCCGCTCTACTGTAATTTTTTTCCTACGCGTTTTCGAACTCAGGGCATGATTCTACACCAAAAATGATCATCAGCTTACCGAGTTCAAAAATGCTGTAAACTAGTGTAACAAGACAGACAGCTCCCACTCGCAGGCGACATGGTTGAAACGCCCTCAACGATTCACAGGAACATTAAAACATGATTGTGTGCGTGTCCATGCTAATATGTACACGGAAATTGAAGCATCGCACGCACACTCATTCATGATGTTGTTCCCTGAAGTCGTTCGCGGCGCTAGTGTGCTTGTAGCTCCCAAAGTATATGGAGCAAGAAGGTAGATGTCTGCCTTGTTATTAGTCGTCTTCGATTATAGTTATTTATGTAACGAGTTGCAAAAAGTTTTTTTTCAACACGAGTCGTACCTTTATCCAACGAGGCTTGTCGAGTTGGATAAATACAAAGAGTTCCATACAAAATTTTATGCAATGATTTTTTCATAATGCAATTCATTTGAGTTGCATTGAACATGAGTTGCAATTATGATACATAATAGTTGAAAATTATGCAACGATGTTTCATTATGCAACTAATTTCAGTTGCATTATGAACCAGATCGGAAAAGTTAGCCATTATGATACCAAAATCTATATATATAAAAATGGGTTTCCGTCTGTCTGTCTGTCTGTCTGTCTGTCTGACCGCTATGGATTCAGAAACTACTGAACCGATCGGCTTGAAACTTTGTATGAGGATACTTTTGGGGTCGGGGAAGGTTCTTAGCTTGGTGTGAGACCTCTCCGGTCTCTGGAACGGGGGGCTCCCATACAAATGACCTTGCGGGGAACGTCCCTATGGAGCTGCACGTCAAAAAACACAGTAGGCAGGCAGTACGACGTTTGCCGAGACAGCTATCACAATCAAAATTCCAAAAGTGTGTAAGCGAGATTTTTTAATTGTGCCTATTTACTCACTGCTGCTGCGGACTACCGCCTCATTGCTATGGCCCACACAGCTGCTCCTACGCTACCGTGTGGCCGGAATTTCGCCGCCGGGGCAGCTCGGGAATGAAATGGCGGTACGTCGGGTCAGTGCTCGACCGACAGGGAACAAGCGTGCGTTGATGGATGGACTCGGGCATCAGGCATCTTTGTCGTGATTGGCACGGCCCAGGACGAGACCGGAACGACCGTGCCGAGAAGAAACCCTCCTTTACGGTTAAGGCCAATGGCCTGAGGCAATCGTCTTGCAGTGGACGATGGCGGGTCTTTTGCTATTAGACTCGGGAGCCATCTTGACTCCCGAGCCGCCGTGTGTGACCGTTTTATATCGGATACGAGGTCCTAAAGTGGATAATTTTTTTTATCTGGTGGGCCAATGGAAATGAGGTTGTTGCAGATTTACCTGAATGGAGGTATTCTGGATATACAATCCTTATCTCTTCCTTAACAAAGGGGAGTGGGGGGTGGTTAATACAAACTCTACGGAACTTCAATACACTCGGTCTGACTCACCCGGACGCCTGGTTACATTTGGCTCCCTTGCGTTTAGGGCCTTCGGGCCTAGCTATTAGTCCCCTCATCGGTTTTAGTTCAGGATCAAAATGTTAATGTTTAGTTTAGTTCAGGATCAAAAGCATACCCAGAGTTGTTAGTAATACAATATATCTTCTTCTTCTTCTTCTTGGCGTAACGTCCTCACTGGGACAAAGCCTGCTTCTCAGCTTAGTGTTCTATGAGCACTTCCACAGTTATTAACTGAGAGCTTCCTCTGCCAATGACCATTTTGCATGTGTATATCGTGTGGCAGGCACGAAGATTTTTTTTTTTATTCCTGTTCGGGTTTGTCACTGCGACCAGTTTTTAGATCTATTGTGACATTACCCGTATCCTTAGTGTAGTGCATGTCGCATTACTCAATTGCCATTGAGGGGCAATAAAGTATCGATTTTGATACAGTTTTTGTTTTGTTTTCTTAGAAAACAAAACAAGAGTACTGATATTGGCCATGCATCGGAAACCTAGCATCACCCTTGTTTTACTGCTAAATTCTCCCCAGGTTTAGGACCCGGGTTTTAACATTAGCAGCAATATCATTCCAATAATGGGACATGTGTTCAGTAATAAGGATTCTAGTATGTTCCTTGCGTACTAGCACTTTCCAGTCTTCGAAGAGTTAGTACATACATGGATCCCTAACCCAATTTGATTTCCTTTGCATTGAGTTTAGGCTCAGATGGTGAGGTTTTTAACTATATGCAAAGTAAAGTTGGTAAACTTAGTTTTATTCAAAGACTGGAAGTCATCACAACACCAGTAGCAAGGACTAAATACTATAATGCCTATAATTATCAGAACACATATTCCAAAATTGAAAAATAGGACGACACTAGATTTCGGTTTGGTAGATCTAACACCGCAACGCAACCCAAAAAGGCGATCTACCCACGCTACGGGCTCCGTTAAAGATCGAGCATGTTTTAAACCCCCTCAACCATTCATCCCTCAGCACGGGTCGCCTGACACCTTGGATTGGGGTTACCTGTTTGGTGGACTTTTACCCCCGGAACAGGTGGTCCGTAGTGCTATTCTAAGCCGGCAGCTACACGGACACGAAGATACTCTATGCCCAAGGAAATAAAGGAAATTTCCTTTACGAAAAGATCCTGGACAGACCGGGAATCGAACCCGTCACCCTCAGCATGGTCATGCTGAATACCCGTGCGTTTACCGCCTCGGCTATATGGGCCCTAATACAATATATGAGTGGACCAAAAAAGAATTTCGATATAAGCTGTTATCGAGCAGAAAAAAAGTTTAGGCGGCAATATAGTTGCCACTGCCTTATAAAGGATTAAACATGCACAGCACACGGACGTCGTTAGCAATAGCTGCTGATTTAAGGCGGTGGCCGCTAAAATTCTAATTTTCTCCCTTTCCCGTCATTTGCTATTTCGTTGTCGCTCATTTCTATAGCAATGTTACATAATTGGTAGCGACAAACTATTTCACTTCTATATTTTCCTATTGTTTTTACACAAGAAACGTGAAAGGTCCGAAACTCAATATAAAATACGAAACAAAAACCAATCATTTGTAACCCAACGGTTACAAAGCCGTAAAAAAGCAAAGGGAACTAAATTTGGCATATGGAAGTTTTAACGCTTCCCTTCCATCTATGAAAAGGGAAAAGACCATTAGGCCGAACGTCATGCAGCCAAATGAATAATATACGCAAGCGACCGAAGGGACATTAGGCAGAATAGACATTGAACCAAAATGCCACCAGGCAGAATAATCATCATTCCCGCATTGTCACACAGGTTGTACTTTCTGATACTTATGCTGCTCACTCTATCTGTGATTTTTCCTTCTTTTGAAAATAGGTAAATCTTTCGCATTACACTGTAATGAAGGAGTGGGCATTCTAGAAAAAAAAAATCGACATAAGATAATATTTATTCAGACAATTAAACACAAATTGTGAGTTTCCCAGATAATAAGCATATACTGATAGAAGTTTGAACTTCTTATTACTAAAAATGAGAAGGTATGTGAAGACCAGAAATGTTTCTAAGGTGGTGGGAAAAGGTAAACGCTATCATACAGATAAAACATGACTCATAACTCAAAGATTAATCAAGCAAATAAAACAATATTTGGCATGTAGAGTGTGTTGAAGACAAGGAATGTTTCAAAAGTTGAGGGTCAACGACCCATCCTTCATCTGGGCGCAACACCCGGTCACCCCAATGAAACAGAATACAGAGAATGTCTTCATAATATGTACAAAACGAACTAAATTTGGCATGTGGACATTTTTGAAGGCATGGAATGTCCATGATATTGTTAATCCTTCCAGAGGGTGTAGGGGGTTCTTATACAAATTAAATAGAAATTTTTGCATAACTAGGAAAAAGTGTACGTCCGACGGCTATTAGGACGAAGTTCATAGAGCCGAATGGAAAATAGCCCGAATGGACATCAGGCCGAATGTTCATTGAATCCACCATGCCCACTTCGTCACACAGGTTATACTTCCTGCTGCTTATAATGCTCACTTCATCAGAGATGTATCCTTCTTTTTGTAATAGGCTGTTCTTTCAAGTCACACTGTTACATTTTTTTACCGAACAACTGCTAACCCTTACAACATACCTAAGTGTTTCCTACCTTCAATCGAATTTTTTTTTTCAAGTGGCACTGTTGTGAAGTTTATGGCAGTTGAACTGTTAACTCTATGATCGATTTGTCCCTTTAAATTGCATTGAGAAAGAGTTGGTTAGCAACCAAATCACCGAACAGCATTCTTTATCTGATATTTTTCCTTCTTTTAAAATAGGCTGCTATTTTTGCAGTAGCATTCATGGTATTTTTGCATATTTTAACAATTAGGTTTTATGCAACAACATAAATCATTGTACTTCTGCCACTTCTGCTGATATTGGACTTAAAAATTAACTAAACCACTATAAAATGACGAAAATATCAAAAATCGTGCAAATAATATGGTCTGATGTAAAACAGAACCAATCATAATTAAGGTCAATTGATCTATTATTCGCAAATTTCCACATGTTGGATACCATATTCTAATAATTTACTCCTAAAAGAAAATTTTTAGTGAAAAAATAGGTATTGTTTTTAATAAAATTTCTATAGTAACTTTAAAACAAACAGAGCTTGGGGGTACAATTGGTTCAAACTTTATATCAGATTTTGTTCAAACTCGATATACTGAAATCTTTAACGCATATCGTCAGATAACTAGAGTAAAAAGTTAAGAAAACATATTTTACTTCAACAGAATAAGATTGTTATTAGAAAAATCGCCTGTTTTAGTACATTTTTTCGAATAATTATTTCAATACATTGCAAACTTGAAATAAGAAGTTTTAAAGTCGTAACACATACAATTTACATCAAATTTATTGACAAGCGGTTATATTGTAATTCCACGTTTAAATGAACTTTTAAATATGTGTTCATTTTACCCACATCGATTGTTCATTACCCTCACTGTTTTTCGCTACTCGGTTTTCTTGCATTTTTTAAAATCGGAAAAAAATAAAGAAAACTGTATAGTTTTGACCAATTTTGTTCTTAGAATGTTTAGAACATAATCCCATCTAAGATATTACATGGAAAAAATGCAAGATTTTAACATATTTGCATTAAAAACGTCACCTAACGCTTGGGGTGTTCATTTTACCCCTATTTCCCGTACAACTAATTAATGAATTTTTGTAGAACAAATTAAGAAAATAACAAAAACATTAGAAAAAACTATGTCGTAGTGCAAAATCCACAATTAAAATGGGCAATACAACTTTTGCCGGGTCAGCTTGTGAGTTATATAAAACAGAAATTATGATTCAGAATTGCATAAAACATTTTTGGTGTCATTTATTAAAAAAAAACCGCACTAGTTCTCGCACCAAACCAAGATTAAAAAAAAATAATGGAATATTCAACGTCTTCATTTTATTAATTAAATACCCCCCGTATCTAGCAACCCTGCACGGAATGTTCTGGAAAATTCAATTGCCCTGCGCCGATCGAATCGAACTGATAGGGTCAAGTGGGGTAAAATGCCATTTTTCAAACTTTCATCGTTTTCAATGATAATTAGCCTCATTTGTTAGGCTTTCAAAGTGGTAACAGCAACTAGACAATATTTGCTCGATACTTCAGCAAAACTATTCACTAAACTATTGCATTCTCATCGATTTTTAGAGATTTTAAAAACTGATTCGTAAAACGGAAGTGGTGCAAAAAGACCATCTGCCGTGGGGTAAGATGCCACTTCATGAAAACATTCAAAAATTACGTCCACCAATTTTCGGACATTTGCGACTCCTTTCCCCCCTCTGTCACCCTTTTTTCGTATACTCAATAAACGGAGTGGTACCCCCCTCCCCGCAAAACGATGATCGTAATATTTGAATGACCCCTAACATGGAAAGCGTAGACATCAACAACCATGCGTCTCCATTTGTGCCTCAATCTTGTTGGAAACACTTGGCTGGTAATAAAATCACCAGAAAACCTTAATTGCAAGCACGAAAAACCGGAAGTTGCCAATTTTCATTGGGAAATCAAAAGATTTTTCGTGGGTTTGGTGGCCTAGCTTCTTGAAGAATGTTCGATGCAAACATATCTTGACACCATTCACCTATAGTAATGATCAAGTCCCATTCAGGAATGAATTTATGAGTTGGGCCATTTTACCCCATCTTGGCATTTTGGGCTTAGTTCCCCTAGGTAGGCAGGCGAGGGCAAGTGATCGGTCATTGAATGGGTCGAGTGAACGTTCCAGTCCACCCCCAAAGTCCTACAGTAAACGACCCAAACGACCATAAAGCAAAAGACCACCCATTTCCAGGCGTCGGGCGGCGATCGGCACGACACGATCGACCATCATTCGCATTCCACCCACCGAAAACAGCTGACCGAGCGTCGGAGATCGCGACGCCTAGCAGAGCGACGCGGGAGCGAGAGTGTACTCGACCACTCTTTCGGTAAAAACACGTGCGCGATTTTCTCTCCACTCACGGACAAACCAACGCACACATCGCACGAATAACACGAATATCAGAATTAACTATTTGTTGTGGGTATTTACTCAACTGGGGCATAAAACCAGGGAGGGTGCAGGCACGTCAAACGTCAAACTACGCCTACCTAATCTTAGACTCGTCAAAATACGAAAATGCCGAAAAATTCCACGAGGCATCCTCTAGAATCGTGCCTTTAGATGAGAAGGGCAATCTGTGAAAATTTCAGCTCAATCGGTTTAAAACTGAGCTAGCGCAAATAAGTTGAAGGTTTGTATGGGATCTTCAGTACAGATATATGGGAAATTGGATGACCCACCGTCTTTCATTCAGCACGCTGGTTGAAAGAGTTTGATTTGGCTCAAAATTGAAAAAAATGTAGTTGATATCCTAGGAACAACTTTGTTGAAGACCATATAATGATGATACTTAATTTAGTTGCGGTTTCAGCTAACGAAAGCAGGATGAGGATATCTTCCCCTGTTTACTCTCGGTTGTTACATGCAGCACGTGTTTGCTGTTCGAAACTTACTTTCTACATCATAGGCGACTATGTTGTCCGTCATTTCAATTTCACACGTACGTGGGCGGGTATCGAAACAATGAAAAAATACAGAGCCGCGTATGTTGTTGCGTGCAAGCTTCGACCGACAAACACGTGCTGCATGTAACAACCGAGAGTAAGCGGGGGAAGATGTCCTCATCCTGCTATCGTTAGCTGGAACCGCAACTAAATCAAGTTTTATCATGATATGGTCTTCTACAAAGTTGTTCCTTAGGGTATCAACTACCATTCTTTCAATTCTGAGCCAAATCGAACTCTCTGAACCGGCGTGCTGAGTGAGAGACTGTAGGTCATCCAATTTCCAATATATTTGGACTGAAAATCCCATACAAACCTTCAACTCATTTGCGCCAGCTCAGTTTTAAACGATTGAGCGGAATCTTTCACAAGCTATTACCACATTTACTGAGATCTTTTAAAAATAAATTTTCATCATTTCCATTTTGCTTGCAGTTCTAAATTGTAAATACAATACATATCGTAAATAACATTCAATATCATGTCTTTCTAGAAATTTCAGGAAATGCAACTTTTTTTTATATTTTTTTTTTGCAAATCCTCAGAAATTAAACGTAAGAGTAATTAAAAAGAAAATCGCGTTAAGTACTGTTCCTTTGAATTCCACTAAGAATTTGCATCCTTTGACAGATACGTATTTCGACCTCAACTGTAAGGTCGCCTTCAGTGTCTTGTACTTGACTCGACTACAGTACAAGACTGAAGACGACCTTACAGTTGAGGTCGAAATACGTATCTGTCAAAGGATGCAAATTCTTAGTGGAATTCAAAGGAACAGCACTTAACGCGATTTTCTTTTTATTTACAGATGTTTCCCTAACAAGCCCAGGTTAATCATCATCAAATGTAAAAGTGTTCTATGATCAGATTTAGAAAGCTTTTTTGATTATCTGACAGAAATTTCAAAAGTTTTACAAACAATATAGCTTTATCGAAAGTTAAATGTTCGCTAGGATGTTTCAGGTGGGCTTTTGGGGGCGTTCGTAGGCGTTTCACGGAGGTTTCAGATATGTTTCAGGGGTAGGCTTGTAGTCACATGACGTCCTTCTCGAGGTCGATTTTCTTTGAGCAAATTGCAACAGTTCTGTTCTGCTATAACGTAGCTTTTGCTGCAAATTTATTTACGGATTAGTTTAGGTGCAATTCATTAGTTTAAGTTTACTTACATTAATCGGTCTGCAAGTGCGGAGAGGTCAATTCTCCCGTACTCTTATCGTTTTCTGTGATTCCTGCATGTGAACTTTCTAATTAGGTTAAGTTATAGTATTAGAAACAGGTAACTTACAATTTTACATGAATCACTAACACTGTAGATAAGGAACAACTAATTTTAGATTGGTAACAAATTTAGCTGAGTAAAAAAGAAATAGTTCCAATATTCACCTTATGGGTTTGTCTAACTTTAACGAGTTTCACTATGACAATGGATATTTTACTGCATGACATCTGATCGACACAACTGTCTTCTCATCCGTCACTCATGCTCTGTCATCCTGACAAAGCTGTCAATGATTGTTTCGGCCGTCATGGTATTGTGACCAACAGTGCTGCCACATGGTGATTACATGGTATTTGAAGCGAATTCAGGGGGTTTCAGCGGTTCTCGGAAGTTTCAGGTGGGTTTATAAGGGCGTTTCATGGAGAAACCCACTGAACGCTCGGAAACCCTGTTAGACCCCATGTTACGGATCTGAAACCATCCGAAACCCTTGAACATCGCCGAATACCCTCAAAAACTTCCTGAAATGCCTCTGAAATCCCCCTTAAACCCCCTCAGACCCCATGTAACGTACCGGAAAAAAAGCGTTTTCATGCACGAAACGATTCAATGAGTAAATTCAATCCAACCGATGAGCAACATTTTCTTAGCATGCACGGGGCCCACGGAGAAGGTCTACGACCTTAGTTCCAATGTAGTTCAGTTTTAGTTACTTTTTTTTTTCAACTGAACGAGTGCGGCGGTCGTTTTCAGTTCCACGTTATAACATAGTCCGAGAGCGATCCAAATAGTTTGTGAGCGACCCAAACAAGTATCATTCCCAATCATCCACACACTTATCAAGCTGGTAAGTCTCGTCTCAAGTGGTGACTCGTGATAGTAAGTACCACGGAGGAAAACATTGACCTATAGAAAATAAAAGGGAAATTAGGCTGACACAAATTTCGATTTGCTCTTATGTCTTATGTTCAACATTTTGAGGGGGATACAAATCGAATATTCAAAAAAAATTGAACCTCTAAGGTGAAACTAGAGTCACCCAGAAAATTTCTTAACAAATCGGATGAGTTTAACGATTTTGCCTAATTGTTTGAATATTTTTTTTTTTAGAAATACATTTATTTTATATCGTCCCTCTTGGACGAATCAACGAGCATCTGTGACAATAGAAGAAAATGGGATTTGTTCCGGACTTATACAATGTTAGCTCTTGCTTTCAGCACGCAGCATGCATAGAAAAACAGACATTAGTAAGGGACACGCTTGTGTGGAAAAAAAAATCCGGGCTCCAGTCAACTTTTTAGATCCCATTTAGGTCTCATATGAACTGTGCAAAATTTCAGCGCGATCGTTGAAACTTTAATTTAGCGCAAGCAGTTTAAAGTTTGCATAAGATTTACTATGGAAAATGTTACACTTTTAAACAAAAAACCCCAGAGGCTTGCCCAGAGGTCACCCCTTGTCTCCTTAATACAAATCGAATAACGCTTCTTGTAGAAAAATCATTTATGAAGCTTTCCTTCGAAGACCGCAAAACGATTGAATGCTGGTGGAAAAAGTTATTGGTTTATTACCGTTAAGTGATCCAATGAACGGCTTTTTGTTTTGTTTTATCAGCAGCACTGCCCTTATCGTTGTTGCATGCGGTGGCGGGAGGCATCACCACCTTCAGGAACAGCAGCAACCAAGACAGCATCTACAATGCTGCTAATAAAACAAAACAAAAAGCCGTCCGTGATCCATATCGGTAATGAAGCAATAACTTTTTCCACAAGCATCCAATCGTTTTGCTGTCTTCGAAGGAAAGTTTCATAAATGATTTTTCTACAAGAAGCGTTGATCGATTTGAATTAAGGAGACAGGGGGCGACCTCTGGGATTTTTTATCTGAAAGTGTAACTTTTCTCATAGTAAATCCTATGAAAAATTTGAACCACTTGCACTAAATCATAGTTTCACCGATTGCACTGAAATTTTGCACAGTTCATATGGGACCAAAATGAAATCAACAAAGTCGACTGGAGCGTGAATTTGATGTTTCTTCCATACTAACAGACACATTACTAAGAAGAAATTTGCTGGTGTAGTATCCCTCGGTTCGATGTAACAATTAAGCAGGTGACAACTCCTCTGTGACGTCATTAATTCATTAAAAATGAATGAAGGTTCACGATTGAGTCATTTTATGTAAACACTAATCGGTGTTGCGTTCATTTCTCTCCAAAAGTGAAAGGTGGTGTAGGTACAGCAGCCCCACCATGGCGCAGTCCAAATTTATTTTTAAAATGACCATTAACGCGTGTAATGATTGCAAATGAGAGTACTACCATAGACTAATTTCAAGACCTCGAGGTTCCAAAGAAAACCATTAAATTTTGTTTGTCTAGTCCGGTACCCAATAATATTCATTACCGTGTGTTTTTTCCATGTAAATTGCATTTCGTGTAAATTACATTTAGCGTGTTACACCGATCTGACAGTAAAGGACCAAAAATAAATTACGTGATTGGATACCGAGGATTCTTCACAATCTGCGAACTTGACTGCGGAAAAATCGCGACCATGACGCCGCTGGTACTACTATGTCTGTTCATCTATGAGTGTGAGTACCTATTTCATTCCGCCTGGTCAACTTAACGCCTACTTCTTAAACTCATCTCGAAACCTGGCACCTACGCCGGTAGGTGTATTTCCTGCACTATGTTACCATAGGTGTGAAAATCTAATCAGCTTAAGCCGAATAATAACCTTGATAATGCCAAGAAAATTATACGGCTTAAATAGACCTCAGCGCTAGGGCTGGAAATGCAATTTTATCATTTTTGTGTTTTCCCCCTTTTGCTCAGATTTGTGTGGTTCTTACTCATTTCTGAACAACTTTTTCTTAGTGTGTACGCATATATTTTCAATGATACCGCATGTCTCCAGCTGTCTCCAGTAGATCACAGCTTAATGAGTTGACACTTCTCATATGGTACCGATGTGTACATTAATTTCGCCGTGATCAAATCACAATGCGCGCAGCGCGAGAGAACCAAACACGTGCTCGTCGATCGACCGCGTGCGCGCGTTTGCTTTGCTGCTATCGGAGGAGAGAAAAAGGCAACCAACAAGAGAGTCGCCGTCGCGTCGCCACGGCAACGTCGGCATGCGGGCGCGCGTCGTCCGTTAGACTGAAAAGCCGCCACGACGAAGAAAGCACCATGCTTTCGGTCGGCAGTGTAGGTTAAGTTTCATCGCCACGCGGTATAAAACCGCGCATCGTCCTCCCGGGGAAGGCACAGTCTTCGCAAACAGTCCTAGCGCAAGCTGCTAGTGAGGTTTCGGGTTCCAATAGTTACTAACTACTAGAAAAGTGCAGCCACCGACCGCCCCCCTGCCCAATAGGTTCTCTCGTCAGACGGTGCAACAGTGTTGTGTGCAAGTGACTGACGGACAATAATAAACAAACAAACAGTGCTGTGTGAGGAAATTGAAAGTGCTGCTGCAGTGATTGAATCATCATGCGAGCCTTCGTAAGTTTTGACGGTTGATTGGAGAACATCGAAAGTGTTTTAGAGTTGGTGTAACTGGTTGTGGAAGACTTAGAAAGTGGATAGCATCAAAGGGGTTAATTATTTCTTTGTGTTTTCATTCTGATGGACACGTCTGTGTTACCCTTTACGGGCTTATACCAACACATTGCTCCTTGTAATGACAAGTTATTCAGTACACGGTGCTCCCCAGACCGTTATTATAAAATAAAAATCTCCATCCATTCGGTGCCCACCATTTGTTTTCTATGGCTATCCTGCATGTCTGGACAAAATTTGAAAAAAATCGTAGGGCCCATTTTTTAGTTACGCCCTTTTAAAGGGCGTAAAGCTCAATATTCAAAGAAAAAATCGAAATATTTAGTGCTCAACCATTTTTTAACGATTTTGATGAAATATTTTCTTGAAGAATTGTATTGCATTGAGTATTAGATTTGTTTAGCATAGTTTTTGTTAAAATAATTGAAGAAAATATGACGTTTTTGTGAGTTGACATAAATAAAAGTGTATTTATATGAAAATATTTCAATAATATTTGTAACTTCGCAGGTTCAAACACGGTAAGAAAAACGTGAATGTATATAAACAAAAAAATAAAGTAAATGAAAGGAAAGCTCTTAAAAAGAGAAATTTAGCATAACATGTGAAAAGGGCCTAAGTGCTTTTTGTTAACAAACACGTTTCGATCGCTGTAGGGCCCAACTGTACCCACGAATATCTCCACCCTTTACCGATAGCCCGAAGATTGCACTTTCTGAAACATGTTAGTTTACAAAAAGCACTTAGGCCCTTTTCACATGTTATGCTAAATTTCCTTTTTAAGAGCTTTCCTTTCATTTACTTAATTTTTTGTTTATATACATTCACGTTTTTCTTACCGTATTTGAATCAAGATTTGAACCTGAAAAGTTACAAATATTATTAAAATATTTTCATATAAATACACTTTTATTCATGTCAACTCACAAAAACGTCATATTTTCTTCAATTACACAGCGTAACAAAAATTAACTTTTTGTCTGTCTTAGGAGCAAACTTATGTGTCTCCGAAGGGTTTTGGGCCGCTGAATCTTAATCCGGGCTCAGATTTGCTCTAACACGTCACAATTTTGAGCTATACCTCAATTTATAGGGCCAAATTTACGATTTTGGGCTTTTTTGACTGCAAGCCATTAAGCAAGGAAATATTTTTTTAAGCAATCAAAAGGTTAATTAGTCAATTAACATCTAAATTAATGACCTTTGCAAAATATTTCGTTTTACCAAATCGAATTTGATAGTTTTAAGCGATTTATGTTAGGTACGATATTTCCCATACAAGTCACCCTCCAAAAGTTGCAGGCAAGTTTTCATACTAACATAAAATGCTTAAATCCATCAAATTTGATTAGGTAAAACGAAATATTTTGCATGAGTCGTTAATTTAGATATTAATTGACCAATTAACCTTTTGATTGCTTAAAAAAAATATTTCCTTGCTTAATGGCTTACAGTCAAAAAAGCCCAAAATCGCATATTTTGCCCTATAATTTGAGGTATGGCTCAAAATTGTGACGTGTTGGAGCAAATCTGAGCCCGGATTCGTATTCAGCGGCCCAAAATCCTTCGGAGACACATAAGTTTGCTCTTGAGACAAAAAAATGTTGCGCTGTGTTATTTCAACAACACTATGCTAAATAAATCTAATACTCAATGCAATACAATTCTTCAGGAAAATATTTCATCAAAATCGTTAAAAAATGGTTGAGTACCGTAATCCGGGGTCAAATTGATCACTTTAAAACAACTTTTGCGGATAACATCAGTGCCTGTTCAAATATTGCCAAAAGAATTTCTGTAAAACCAGTACCCAGTAGATCTCCATTGAACCATGTGACAGAATTTTGTTCAACAAATTAAAACTTTAAGTTAAATAACTTCAAATATCAAAATATTGGAAATGCCACTTTGGGGCGAAATTGATCAGTATACAATTAAGCATCGGTTGGAAAGGAAAATTTCCTTCACCGCTTAATGTTGCTCTTCTAAAACCGAATAACGCGTTTAAAATCTTACAATTAGTGAATTTATTACTTTAAATGCAATATTAAATTTTGAAATTTCCCCTTAAACGCCTAAAGGTAGGCAATTTCATTTAAAATAAGTGATTTCTATCACAAAAAATGACTATTTCTTCATAAAATGAACTTTTTATAACTATTTCATTTTCTGATTAGCTGCATTACATCTCTACCAAGGCTCCACAAAAATGTTAAAACAGAGAATTCACGGGAAGTCCTATTAGCAATTGATTGTATAGTAGCAATGGTTTCAGCTAAATGAGAAATACATTGCAAATTCATTGAAAAAATAAGGCAAAACTAACTTTTTTCTAAAAAATTTAAAGTCTACACTCATCTCTAGACATCTACGAATCAGATGACGTAAAAAGTTTAAGATCATTACGACGCTTAAGAGTTCCTAGTATGGAATTACAATTTAGTACCCGAGTGATCAATTTCACCCCGCTGATCAATTTGACCCCGGTTTACGGTACTAAATATTTCGATTTTTTCTTTGAATATTGGGCTTTACGCCCTTTAAAAGGGAGTAACTCAAAAATGGGCCCTCCGATTTTTTTCAAATTTTGTCCAGACATGCAGGATAGCCATAGAAAACGAATGATGGGCACCGATTGGATGGAGATTTTTATTTTATAATAACGGTCTGGGGAGCACCGTGCAGTATCATTCTGATACTTTCGCAATGAAATCAATGAGAGATTATCATCATAAACAATTGACTAAACAAAGACTGCTTCTCAACATCTTCTGGTGCATTTCGAAAAAAAATAAGATACTCCAGGAGTTTTCAGGAGCGTTTCTAGAAGTTTTCAAGTGGTTTCAGGGGCGTTCCAGGGATTTGCATATGTTTTCAGGAGTGTTTTAGAGGGTTTCAGAGAGTTTCAGGAGGTTTCAAATGCGTTTCAGGGGTATTCAATGTATTTGATGAACGCTCTAGGTGGTCTTAGGGGATTTCAGAGGACTTCAAAGGCGTTTCAGGGAATTTCAAGGGCACTGCAGTGATTTTCAGACGAGTTACAGGGGATGCCAGGAGTTTTCATGGGGAGGAACTCCAGTTTAGCCGTTAACGCCCAAGGTGTCTCACAATTTAAATCTTTAAATAAATTTGTTATCATAGGTCAAGTCCCAAAAAATAAGCATGATTCGATGAAAAAAATGGAAGTCTATGGTGTGGTTCCAAGAAAAATCTTCATTTTAGGTCCTCAATATCTAATAATTTTTTCAAGTTCTATTTCAGTACAACTTCTATGCTATCGTTGATTTAATTGATTGATTTGACTTTATTAAAGAGACCTTCACGCTATCGTTATATTCTGATCCGTATAGATACAATACAGCTTTAAACAAGCGAGAGAGATGATAACCACTCAAAAAGAATAAAAAAGGACTTATAAATTGAGGCAGAAATTTAGCCCGATAAATACCTAAAAGTATGCATGGGCTTTGTAATTTCACGCAGATTCAACTGCACTGTTCAACATTTCTCAAATTTAATTTTCTAAAGCAAATCAAATAAAGTGTGCTTACTTATATGTAGCATAACCAAACGTTAAAATACTGTTGAAGTTATATTTTCCACAGATGATGATTTCTGATAAAGTTATTGATTGTTTCATTCAGTACCCCACAAAATCTTCCTACGTACTCACCATACGTACAATTTTCAGAAATATTGCATGTTTTAAAAGGAAAATCGTGTTAAGTACTATTTCTTTTAATTCCACTAAGAACTTGCATCCTTCGAAAGCCACGTATTTCGATCTCAACGTCTTCAGTGTCTCGTACTTACAGGTATTCGACTAACACGCCAAAGTTCATCATCATTCCATTTTTCAAACACCATCAATTCAAAAGAAGTCGTTCTCAATGTAAAATAAACGGGAAGAACCTTTGAGGGAACCCCGGCAGGAATCCTGGCATGAATACATAAAAGAATCCCACAAGATTCTCAAGCTTCACAGAATGTTTTGATAGAATACAAGTTGGAATCCCTGAGGCAATCCTAGTAGAAACCTCTGAAGGAATCCTTTACGACATCCCAGAAGGGATCTTTGAATAAACTCCAGCATTAATCCTTAAGTGTACTGACTAGAGCACTAGAGCACTTGAAAGAAACTTTGCAAGATTTTTCAAAACAATCCCGGTAGAAATTCGTGAAGGAACCCCGAGAGGATTTACTGAGGGAATTCTGGGAGGCATATCTGGTCGAATCCTGAGAGGAATATCAGCTGAAAGCTTGGTAGTAATCCCTGAAATAACCACAGAAGAAATCCCGGGAGGAATAGCTGTATAAAACCCAAGTGGAATGCCTGAAAATTTCCCAAGAAGCCAGCAAGGAACCTATACCTAAAAGAATTCCACTAGGATTCTCTGAATATATTTCGACAGAACACTTTGAAAGTATACTAGGATAAATCTGTGAAGTGATTCCAGCAGAAATCCATGAAAGAATGTAGAAAATAATAACTAAAAAAATCCTTTCAGGATTTTCCAAAGCAACCCCTGCAAAAATTTCTGAAGTGAACCCAGCAGCAATCACGTACAGCAAATCTGAAAGAATCCCGGGAGGAAACTTGGGAAGATTCTTGAAAGTAATGCCTAAAGGAATCCCGGAAAGAATTCCAATAGGTGTCTCAAAAAACACCTCATCTCATCTAATCTCATCTCAATTCTTCGCCCTACTCTCTAGCTTCTACCTTACTGTCTTCTCTGCCCTCTATACCAACCCTCTACCCTATGCTCTATCATAACCTTCAACCCTACCATCTACCCTACTCTCTACCCTACTCTCTACCCTATCCTCTACCATCACCACTGCCTTATCCTTCACCGTACTCTCTACTCTAACCCTTCACCATACTCTTTATATTGAGCTTAATCGTACCGTCTACCCTACTCTCTACCTTAGCCCTTCCCCTACCCTCAACCCTACTCACCATCCTACCCTCTTCTCTATCATCTACCCTATCTTCTACCCTGACCTTCTACTCCACTCCCCCCCCTACTGTATCTTTCATTAAAACCCTCTACCCAACCGTTTGCTCCACCGTTTATCCTACCCGCTACCCTACCATCTAACCTAACCCTCTACCTCACCCTCTACCCTTTAACTCATCAAGCCCGATCCATAGATACCCATATTGCATGGTATCATAGCTCAAACTACCACTCCATAGCCGCCATCTTGGATAAGGTCCGCCATCTTGGATTTTAAAATGGCGTCGGATATTCATTTTTGAGTTCTACTCATGAAGCCCGATCGATAAATACCCATATCGCATGGTATCATAGATCGAACTACCATTCCGTGGCCGCCATCTTGGATTTGGTCCGCCATCTTGGATTTCAAAATGGCGTCAAATATCGAGTTTTGACTTCTACTCATCAAGCCCGATCGATAGATACCCATATTGCATGGTATTATAGCTCAAACTACCATTCCATGGCCGCCATATTGGATGTGGTCTGCCATCTTGGATATGGTTCGCCATCTTGGATTTCAAAATGGCGTCGCATATTCATTTTTGAGTTCTTCTCATGGATTACCTACCACCTTCACATCCTAAGGAATGTGTATGCCAAATTTGATTGAAATTTCTTGACACATTCCAGAGTTATGCCGGACATATGTACATACGTATATACATATAAACACACAAATAGACAAACATACAAACATATGAACATACAATCATACATACATCGACTTTTGTATGTCTTGATTAACAACTCTGCCGAAGAAATGAACTATAATTTATTAACCATTCCCAACTAACAATCGCCAGCCGCAAACAATCATGCATGCTGAATTGTTGCTTTATAATAGTAATTATAGCTGAACTAAAATTATGCTGTACACATTACTGTACAAATGCTATATCAATTGAAAAATTAGCCAATGTTTAACTTTGCGTATTGGTATTGACAATGATAATTTAACCCTTATAATCTGAACGTACGATTTGCATATTCAGAATCAGACTGGAAAAATCATAACTTCGTTAATTCTGGACCGATTTTGATCATCGACGTCCCAAAAGAACCGGGTAAATCTCTAGTTTAGATACGTGAACCAAAATTTTAAATTGGCCATCTGGTTCCGGAGTTATTCCGGGACGTACTGGGGTATGTTTTTGGCCAGGCAAAGGGACACTATCGTTGGGTTTCTAAAACTCAGCATGCGACATATCAATCTTCATGGTTTTGCAAAACAAGTTCGAAAGTATTCATTTTGCGGATTTTTGGCCACTTTGGACACCTCCGGGATGTTCCGGGAACCTGGTTCTTCCGTGAAAATGGCCACTTTTATGTATCTTCTAAATCCCAGCATGCGACATATCAAACTTCATGATTTTGCAAAACAAGATCGAAGGAAGTAATTCTGCGGATTTTTGGCCACTTTGGACACGTTCCGGGGTGTTCCGGGAACCTGGTTCTTCCGTGAAAATGGCCACTTTCATGTCTCTTCTAAATCCCAGCATGTGACATATCAATCTTCATGATTTTGCAAAACAAGATCGAAGGAAGTAATTCTGCGGATTTTTGGCCACTTTGGACACGTTCCGGGGTGTTCCGGGAACCTGGTTCTTCCAAGAAAATGGCCACTTTCATTCTCTTCTAAATCCCAGCATGCGACATATCAATCTTCATGATTTTGCAAAACAAGATCGAAAGTATTCATTTTGCGGATTTTTGGCCACTTTGGACACCTCCGGGATGTTCCGGGAACCTGGTTCTTCCGTGAAAATGGCCACTTTTATGTATCTTCTAAATCCCAGCATGCGACATATCAAACTTCATGATTTTGCAAAACAAGATCGAAGGAAGTAATTCTGCGGATTTTTGGCCACTTTGGACACGTTCCGGGGTGTTCCGGGAACCTGGTTCTTCCGTGAAAATGGCCACTTTCCTGTCTCTTCTAAATCACAGCATGCGGCAAATCAATCTTCATGATTTTGCAAAACAAGAGCGAAGGAAGTAATTCTGCAGATTTTTGACCACTATGGACACGTTCCGGGGTGTTCCGGGAACCTGGCTCTTCCGTGAAAACGGCCACTTTTATATCTCTTATGAATCCCACCATGCGGCATATCAATCTTCATGATTTTGCAAAACAAGATCGAAAGAAGTCATTTCGCGGAGTTTTGGCCACGTTGGACACGTTCCGGGATGTTCCGAGAGCCTGGCGCTTCCTTGAAAATGGCCACTTTGATGTCTCTTCTAAATTCCAGCAAGCGACATATCAATCTTCACGATTTTGCAAAACTAGATCGAAGGAAGTCATTTCACGGATACGGATACGTTCCGGAATGTTCCGGAAACCTGATGCTACCGTGAAAATGGCCAGGATTTCCTGAAGGAACCTCTGGAGGTATACCTGGAGAAATTTTTGAAGGAATCCCTGAAGGAATTCCTTGAAGAACCAATGAAGGTTCCAGGAGAAATCCCTGGAGAAATTCCTGGAATAATATCTGGAGAAATTACTGGTGGATGTTCCTAAAAAAATCTCTGGAAGAATCCCTGTCGAATTTTTGCAGGAGATTTTAACAGGAATTCCTCCAGGGTTTCCTCCAGGAATTTCTCCAGAGATTCCTACAGTAAATCCTCCAAAGATTATTCCAAAAAAATCTCCTGGGATTCCTCCAGAGATTCCTCTAGGAACAAGTATTAGGAATTCCTCCAAGAATTCCTCCAGGGATTCCTGCAGGAGTTCCTCCAGAGGTTTTTCCAGGAATTCCTCCAGGGATACCTCAGGGATTCCTCCTGGAGTTATCTCCATGCACCTCCATTGGTTCCTCAAGAAATTTCTTCAGGAATCTCCGTGATTCCTCAAGGAATTCCTCCATGGATTCTTCCAGGGATTCCTGCAGGAATTTCTCCAGGAATTTCTTCAGGATTTTTTTTCAGGAATTCCTCCAGGAAAACCTCTAGAGATTCCTTCAGGAAATCTTTCTTAAATTTTTCCCGGGATTCTTCCAGAGATTCCTCCAGAAACATCAATCAGGGATTCCTCCAGAGATTTCTCCAGGAATTCTTCCAGGGATTCCTCCAAGAAGAATTCCTCCAGGAATGGCTCCAGCGATTCCTCCAGGAACCTCCATTGGTTCCTCAAGGAATTCCTCCAGGAAATCCTCCATGGATTCCTCCAGAAATTGCTCCATGGATTCTTCCAGGGATTCCTCCAGGAATTCCTCCAGAAAATTCTCCAAAGATTTTTCCAAAAATCCCTCCTGGGATTCCTCCAGATATACCTCTAGGAGCAAGTATCAGAAATTTCTCCAAGAATTTCTCCATGGATTCCTCCAGGAGTTCCTCCAAAGATTATTCCAGGAATTCCTCAGGGATTCTACCTGGAGTTCTCTCCAGGAACCTCCATTGGTTCCTCAAGAAAGTCATCCTGGAATTCCTCAGGGATTCCTCCAGAAATTTCTCCAGGAACCTTCTTTGATTTCTCAAGGAATTCCTCCATGGATTCTTCCAGGGATTCTTGCAGGAATTTCTCCAGGAATTCCTTCTGAAATAATACCTCCAAAGATTTCTTCAGAAAATTCTGCAGAGATTCTTCCTAAAATTTCTCCTGAGTTTCTTCCAGAGATTCAGACAGAAACATCCATTGGTTCCTCAAAGACTTCCTCCAGGGATTTCTGCAGAAATTTCTTCAGGAGATTCCTCCAAGAATACCTCCAGAGATTCCTTCAGGAAATCCCCCAGAGATTCTGCCGAAAATTCCTCCTGAGATTCTTCCAGCGATTCCTCCAGGAACATCCATCAGGAATTCCTCCATAGATTTCTCTAAGAACTCCTCCAGGAATCCCTCCAGAAATTCCGCAGCGATTCCCCCAGGAGTTCCTCCAGAGATTCCTCCAGGAACCTCCATTGATTCCTCAAAAAATCCTCAAGGGAGTCCTCCATGGATTCCTCCAGAAATTCCTCCATGAATTCTTCCAGGGATTCCTCCAGGAATTCCTCCAGAGATTCCTCCAGAAAATCCTCCAAAGATTCTTCCAAAAATTCCTCCTGGGATTCCTCCATAGATTCCTCTAGGAACAAGTTTAAGGAATTGCTCCAAGAATTCTTCAAGGAATTCCTCCTGGAGTTCTCTTCAGGAACCTCCATTGGTTCCTCAAGAAAGTCATTCTGGAATTCCTCAGGGATTCCTCCAGAAATTTCTCCAGGAACCTCCAACCTCAGAGAATTCCTCCATGGAATCTTCCAGGGATTACTACAGGAATTTCTCCAGAAATTCCTTTAGGAATTTCTTCAGGAATTCTTCCAGAAATTCCTTCAGAAAATTCTCCAGAGATTCTTTCTAAAATTTCTCCTGAGATTCTTCCAGAGATTCCTCCAGAAACATCCATCAGGAACTCCTCCAGAGATTTCTCCAGGAATTTTTCCAGGGATTCCTCCAGGAAATTTTTCAGGAATTCCTCCAGGAGTGGCCTCAGAAATTTCTGCAGGAACCTCCACTGGTTTTTCAAAGAATTTATCCTAGAATTCTCCAGAAATTCCTCCAGGAGTTCCTCCAGAGATTCCCACAGAGATTCCTCCAGGGAACCTCCATTGGTTCCTCGAAGAACTCCTCCAGAGATTCCTCCAAGTATACCTCCAGAGATTCCTTTAGGAAATCCTCCAGAGATTCTCCCGAAAATTCCTCCTGAGATTATTCCAGAGATTCCTCCAGGAACATCCATCAGGAATTCCTCCAGAGATTTCTCTAAGAACTCCTTCAGGAATCCCTCCAGGAATTCTGCAGAGATTCCCCCAGGAGTTCCTCCAGAGATTTCTCCAGGAACTTCCATTGGTTCTTCAACGAATTTATCCTGAAATTCCTCAGGGATTTCTCCAGGAGTTCCTCCAGAGATTTTTTCAAGAATCCTCCATTGGTTCCTCAAAGAATTCCTACAGGGATTTCTCCAGGGATTTCAGCAGATTTCTTCAGGAAATCCTCCAGAGATTCTTCCAAAAATTTCTCCAGAGATTCCTCCAGAAATTCCTCTAGGAACAAGTATCAGGAATTCCTCCAGAGATTCTTCCAGGAATTCCTTCAGGAATACCTCCAGAGATTCCTTCAGGAAACCCTCCAGAGATTCTTCCAAAATTTTCTCCTGGGATTCTTTCAGAGATTCCTCAGGGAACATCCATCATGAATTCCTCCAGAGATTTGTCCAGGATTTCTTCCAGGGAGTTCTCCAGGAATTTCCCAGGAATTCCTCCAGGAGTGGCTCCAGAGATTTCCCAAGCAACTTCCATTGGTTCTTCAAGGAATTCATCCTGAAATTCCTCAGGGACTTCTCCAGGAGTTCCTCCAAAGATATCTTTAGGAACCTCCATTGGTTTCTCAAAGAATTCCTACAGGGATTCCTCCAAGAATATCTCCAGAGATTTCTTCAAGAAATCCTCTAGAGATGCTTCCGAAAATTTCTCCTGGAATTCTTCCAGAGATTCTTCCAGGAACATCCACCACTATTTTTCAGAGATTTCTCAAGGAATTTCTTCAGGGATTCCTCCATAGATTTCTCCCGGAACCTCCATTGGTTTTTCAAAGAATTCATCCTGGAACTCCTCGGGAATTCCTCCTGAGATTTCTCCAAGAGCCCCCGTTGGTCTCTCCAGGAATTTCTGCAGGGATTCCTGCAGGCAGTCCTCCAGATATTCTTCCAAAAGTTCATCCTGTGATTCTTCCAAAGCTTTCTTTTAGGAGCATCCATCAGGGGTTCCTCCAGAGATTTCTCCAGGAATTCCTTCAAGGGTTCCTCAAGGATTCCTCCTGGTTCCTCATTGAATTCCTTCAGAGATGGATTTCTCCACAAATTCTTTCAGGAATTTTTCCAGCAATTTCTTCATGAATTTCTTCAGGAATTCATTCAGAGATTCTTCCAGTAATACCTCCAGAGATTCATTCAGGAAATCCTTCAGAGATTCTTCCATAAATTTTTTTATGGGTTTCTTCCACAGATTTCTTCAGGAACATGCATAAGGAATTCCTCCAGAGATATCTCCAGGAGCTCCTCCAGAGATTTCTCCATGAACATTCTTTGGTTTTTCAAGGAATGAATTCCTGGAGGAATTCCTCCAGAGATTCCCCCAGGGAACATCCATTGGTTCCTCAAAGAATTCCTCCAGAGATTCCTCCAAGAATACCACCAGAGATCCCTTTAGAAAATTTTCCAGAGATTCTTCCGAAAATTCCTACTGAGATTATTCCAGAGATTCCTCCAGGAACATCCATCAGGATATCTCTAAGAACTCCTCCAGGAATCCCTTCAAGAATTCCTCAGGGATTCCTTCAGGAGTTCCTTCAGTGATTTCTCCAGGAACCTCTATTGGTTCTTCAAGGAATTCCTCAAGAAATTCACCAGAGATTTCTCGAGGATTTCATCCAGGGACTCCTCAAGGAATTCCATTTTATCCAGGGACTTCCAGGAATTCTTTCAAGGGTTTATCCAGGAATTCCTTCAGGGATTCCTCCCGCGATGATTGTCTTTGTAAAAATATAGGCAAAAATATGAGTTCAGTTGATGATACTTGACATTCCCTATAGCTACAGCAGTAAACGCACTAATATCCAGCAAGACATGGATGTTGAGGGCTAATTATCGTCAGTATAAAAACTGTTCACAATGGAAATGTTCATAACGACTTGAATATACAGAATAAAATATAATTAGCTAACAAAAAAGCTCACAAATCAATTTAGCGATGTGTCGAAAAAATGCAATGGAACTCAGAACAAAAACATAAATTTCTTATATAGCGGCAGTCTTAAAAATCCGGAATCATTTCCTATAATTGTCGGCAAAAGAGTCTTGATCCTATTTAAAGCTTCAAAATACAATTTATATCAAAAATCGGGACACCCAAATTCAAACGATAAGGTTTAACAATTTGGGAGATACTTGGGAATTCCTGATTCTTGTTCCTAGAGGAATCTCTGGAGGAATCCCAAGAGAAAATTTTGGAACAATCTTTGGAGGATTTTCTGGAGGAATCTTTGGAGAAATTCCTGGAGGAATCCCTGGAGTAATTCCTGTAAAAATCTGTGGAGGAACTCTTGCAAAAATTCTACAAGGATTCTTCCAGAGATTCTTTTAGAAACATTCACCAGTAATTTCTCCAGATTTTATTCCAGGAATTCCTCCAGGGGTTTCTCCAGAAACCTCCATTGCATCTTCAATGAATTCATCCTGGAAATCCTCTGGAATACCTCCAGGAACCACCATTGGTTCTTCAATGAATTCCTCCAGGGATTCCTCCATTGGATCCTCAAGGAATTCCTTCAGGGATTCCTCCATGAATTTCTCCAGGAATACCTCCAGAGATTCCTTCAGAAAATTCTGGCCATTTTCACGGAAGCATCAGGTTCCGGAAAATTCCGTAACGTGTCCAACGTGGCCAAAAACACATGAAATGACTTCCTTCGATCTTGTTTTGCAAAATAATGAAGATTGATATGTCGAATGCTGGGATTTAGAGCATACATAAAAGTGGCCATTTTCACGGAAGCACCACGTTCCCGGAACCTCCCGGAACGTGTCCAACGTGGCCAAAACTAGGCGAAATGACTTCTTTCGATCTTGTTTTGCAAAATCATGAAGTTTGATACAAGGTTACCAATAATCGTATCGTGGAGCACTCATTATGATTTTTTAGCCGATAAGCATTCCCAAGCTCACCGTGCATATTTTGATCACTAATGCAATGAACTCAGCTGTCACTATCTAGCTGAGGAAAACTCTCGCTGGTTCCAGTGGCGCTTGTAAACAAAGATACTCACGCTCTCGAAGTGGTGTTCATTCATCGATCACAACTCTCGCACCGCTGCTCGAAAGTGAACGATTCGAAGTAAGCGAAAACTGGAGCAGTTATTATCGCGGGTGATAATTTTCACTGCGATTGAAAATAATTTATCACCACGAGTGCCGGTTCAAAGGAAAAACAGCGCGGTATCGATACCGTGTCTTTAAATAATGCTCACCAAAGATGCAAATTTTTATACCTTGATGCATTTACATATTTGAGACACATATTTCGCGCTACAGTAAAATGAGCTTGATAAGCAACTCTAACGGTATTTTAAACCTAACTGATGAACCGGAAGATGTGTGCCTTTGGCAAGGTCATTTCATCGAGCGTGGATTGGTCGTTCTCGTATTACAAGTTAAACTTGTGTAATACAAAATGCACTGGTAAGAGCACAAGAGGATGGTGTTTTCTGCAATGTTTGCTTGAAGAGTAAAAAAAGATGCAGTTTTAGGAAGCGTGGACTCCCTCTACGATTATGGGTCGGACCGCATACATATTACATAGTTAAAAAACATGCTTCTCTGAGGGAGAAGGGAGGAATCAAAAATTGTTCAAGCATACTAAAATTTAATACATCACATATCATGATCCTGATCATTTAGATAGAGATAATGTAATTGGACAAAATTGTTTGCTTTTTTGTGCCTTCTTCTGTAAATCCTTGAATTATTTAATAACTTTACCGGATACACCATTTCGGCACCAACATTTCAAAAGGGCGTAACTGCATTTACAACCAATGGCTTCTCACAAAGCTGTGGAGCGTATCCCATCCCTCTCGAGCAATCCACTAGCACAAATAGAAAGATAAAATCCTCCTCTTTCGATTAATGGATGTGAATTGCGTGAGATGAATGAAATACGACCCACAGCTCTGTGAGAAGGCATTGGTTGCAAAAGCAGTTACGCCCTTTTGAAATGTTGGTGCCGATTTGTCCAATAAATGCCCCTCGAGCAGTCGCGGCTTTGACTACCTGCAGCGACGCCGCGCTCACGCGGTGTACAACATGCGTGCATTTTTCATGATGCGTGTCTCAGTACACGACGCAACCGCTCCCGCTCGGGATATTTATCCATTGATCAATTCCGAGATTTAAAATCTTCATGCACTTGAGTGCTAGTTGATAACACATTTGCTAATCAATCGAAAGGAAAGCAACATTTGACAATTTCAGCCCCCCAAAACCCCCAACTACGAAACAACTTTTGTATTTTCAAATTTTAAAAATTTTGCATGAAGAGCGTTACGCGCTAGGTTTCCTTCCTCCCCGTTATGTAATTTTTGAACGAACCCTTGCATGTCAGTCCTCGATCTACCAAACAAATTTATAACTTTATTTCTGACTAATTCCGAACCCTAATGCACACAAACGGGCTTCTGATGAAATCTTCCCCATGCTCCTGCCGATTCCGATGATATTATCGCCGTGAGTGGGAATCGGAATGAAAGCTGAGAATCAGCACGATATTTTCGAGCAGATTATCTTTCGCAGCTGAATGGAAAATAGTTCGAGAGCACTCTCGCAATTTTCATTCCAGTTAGTTGGCGGGCAACACACTCACGCAGGATGAGTTCATTCACGCCTTTGTGAGTAAATGAACGAGTTGTTGTTTCTATGATGAACATTTGGGACGATACACACTGAAATTAATTGTTTGGCTTTCGCGAGAATTTTCGTCTATCAGTAACCTTGGTTTGATATGTCGCATGCTGGGATTTAGAAGATACATAAAAGTGGCCATTTTCACGGAAGAACCAGGTTCCCGGAACATCCCGGAGGTGTCCAAAGTGGCCAAAAATCCGCAAAATGAATACTTTCGATCTTGTTTTGCAAAATCATGAAGATTGATATGTCGCATGCTGGGATTTAGAAGAGACATGAAAGTGGCCATTTTCACGGAAGAACCAGGTTCCCGGAACACCCCGGAACGTGTCCAAAGTGGCCAAAAATCCGCAGAATTACTTCCTTCGATCTTGTTTTGCAAAATCATGAAGATTGATATGTCACATGCTGGGATTTAGAAGAGACATGAAAGTGGCCATTTTCACGGAAGAACCAGGTTCCCGGAACACCCCGGAACGTGTCCAAAGTGGCCAAAAATCCGCAGAATTACTTCCTTCGATCTTGTTTTGCAAAATCATGAAGTTTGATATGTCGCATGCTGGGATTTAGAAGATACATAAAAGTGGCCATTTTCACGGAAGAACCAGGTTCCCGGAACATCCCGGAGGTGTCCAAAGTGGCCAAAAATCCGCAAAATGAATACTTTCGATCTTGTTTTGCAAAATCATGAAGATTGATATGTCGCATGCTGGGATTTAGAAGAGACATGAAAGTGGTCATTTTCACGGAAGAACCAGGTTCCCGGAACACCCCGGAACGTGTCCAAAGTGGCCAAAAATCCGCAGAATTACTTCCTTCGATCTTGTTTTGCAAAATCATGAAAATTGATATGTCGCATGCTGGGATTTAGAAGAGACATGAAAGTGGCCATTTTCACGGAAGAACCAGGTTCCCGGAACATCCCGGAACGTGTCCAACGTGTCCAAAAATCCAAAAAATGACACCATCGAACTTGTTTTGCAAAACCATGAAGATTGATATGTCGCATGCTGAGTTTTAGAAACCCAACGATAGTGTCCCTTTGCCTGGCCAAAAACATACCCCAGTACGTCCCGGAATAACTCCGGAACCAGATGGCCAATTTAAAATTTTGGTTCACGTATCTAAACTAGAGATTTACCCGGTTCTTTTGGGACGTCGATGATCAAAATCGGTCCAGAATTAACGAAGTTATGATTTTTCCAGTCTGATTCTGAATATGCAAATCGTACGTTCAGATTATAAGGGTTAAAGCACTTTTCAAGCGTTCAATAAGATTATTATTCGACTCGCAGTAACTCCTTTACAACATAGTTAAACAAGACTTTTTTCTGCTTCTTGTTAAGTTCATGTAAAAATTAGCACATGTATCTGTATAATGTGTTTTTCACATGTCAAATAAGCGCTATCATTTCATCATACTTCGACTCGGAGTACATGATGAAAAACACGTGGTTTTTACTGAACAACAGCTGAATTAATCTGTTGTTCGGTTGTTAACCATAATATTGTGCTAATTCACCACTGCTGAATAGGAGTTGAAGTCTGATCATTATTAAACCACGGGAAGTTTATGTTTTGATTTGAGCGCTGCAATTCATCATCTCTAGGATGGCGCAGATAGGAAGGCATGCGGCTGGCAATCGACGGGTCTCGAGTTCGAATCTGAATTTAGGTAAATTTATGTGTAGTTATTATTTCACAATATTTGTTCACAGCATTGAGTTCCAATCATTAACTGTCGTGGAAATTGAAAATTTTAGCATTTTATTTATTTTTAATCATTTTTGCTAAAGCTGAGTAACAGCTTTACTGTATAGTTGTGAAACGTTTTAACACCAAACAGTTCAGTTGGTACACAACACTATGCTTTATAGCTTCTCCAAATTTGTGTGAACAAAACCCGAACAAAGGTTGTGCCGGAAAATTATCCAAATGTTATTCAGCATCATGCTGAATCAATTCATCGTAAAGGTGCTTGTAAAATGAGTGATTGTTAGTTGGGTGAACTATAATTTATTAACCATTCCCAACTAACAATCGCCAGCCGCAAACAATCATGCATGCTGAATTGTTGCTTTATAATAGTAATTATAGCTGAACTAAAATTATGCTGTACACATTACTGTACAAATGCTATATCAATTGAAAAAGTAGCCAATGTTTAACTTTGCGTATTGGTATTGACAATGATAATTTAAAGCACTTTTCGAGCGTTCAATAAGATTTTCATTCGACTCGCAGTAATTTCTTCACAATATAGTTTAACAAGACTTTTTTTCTGCTTCTTGTTAAGTTCATGTAAAAATTAGCACATGTATTTATAAAATGTGTTTTTACATGTCAAATAAGCGCTTTCATTTCATCATACTTCGACTTGGAGTACATGATGAAAAAACACGTGGTTTTACTGAACAACAGCTGAATTAAGCTGTTGTTCAGTCATGAACCATAATGTTGTGCTCATTCACCACTGCTGAATAGAAGTCGAAGTCTGATCATTATTAAACCACGGGAAGTTTATGTTTTGATTTGAGCGCCGAAATTCATCATCTCTAGGATGGCGCAGATAGGAAGGCATGCGGCTGGCAATCGACGGGTCTCGAGTTCGAATCTGAATTTAGGTAAATTTATGTGTAGTTATTATTTCACAATATTTTTTCACAGCAATAAGTTCCAATCATAAACTGTCGTGGAAATTGAATATTTTAGCATTTTATTTATTTTTAATCATTTTTGCTAAAGCTGAATAACAGCTTTACTGTATAGTTGTGAAACGTTTTAACACCAAACAGTTCAGTTGGTACACAACACTATGCTTTATAGTTTCTCCAAATTTGTGTGAACAAAACCCGAACAAAGGTTGTGCCTGAAAATTATCCAAATGTTATTCAGCATCATGCTGAATTAATTCGTCGTAAAGGTGCTTGTAAAAAGAGTGATTGTTAGTTAGGTGAACTATAAATTATTAACCATTCCCAACTAACAATCGTCAGCTGCAAACAAGCATGCATGCTGAATTGTTGCTTTATAATAGTAATTATAGCTGAACTAAAACTATGCTGTACACATTACTGTACAAATGCTATTTCAATTGAAAAAGTAGCCAATGTTCAACTTTGCGTACTGGTATCGACAATGATAAATCAAGCGTTCAGTAAGATTTTTATTCGACTCGCAGTAATTCCTTTACAACATAGTTTAACAAGACTTCTTCATGCTTCTTGTTAAGTTCATGTAAACATTAGCACATGTATCTGTATAATGTGTTTTTCACATGTCAAATAAGCGCTATCATTTCATCATACTTTAACTCGGAGTACATGATGAAAAACACGTGGTTTTTACTGAACAACAGCTGGATTAATCTGTTGTTCAGTCGTTAACCATAATGTTGTGCTAATTCACCACCGCTAGGATGGCGCAGATAGGAAGGCATGCGGCTGGCAATCGACGGATCTCGAGTTCGAATCTGAGTTTAGGTAAATTTATGTGTAGCTATTGTTTCACAATATTTGTTCACAGCATCAAGTTCTAATCATAAACTGTCGTTGAAATAGAAAAATTTGCATTTATTTAAATTTTTGATCATTTTTGATAGAGCTGAATAACAGCTTTACTATTTAGTTGTAAAACGATTTAACAACAAACAGTTCAGCTGGTACACACCACTATGCTTTATAGTTTCTTCAAATTTGAGTGAAAAAAACCCGAACAAAGGTCGTGCCTGAAAATTATCCAAATGTTATTCAGCATCAGAGCGTTAATGATTAATCATAAATTTAATCATGATTAATGATTAATGATTAAGATTAATCAAAATCATTAACCATAATCACAAAAAAATCCCATTTAATCATTAATCATTAATCTTAATCACACTGTTTTAGCAATCTAATCATTAATCAGTAATCATAATCATAAGAAAAAAATATTAATCAATCATTAATCATTCATCACCAAAACTGAATCACCATATAAAATGTATGATCCAATTTAAATTGGTTCAAATGCTATTCTAAATAATATAATTTATGATTATTTCTTCAAACATCTCCCGGAAAGAGTTACCTTTTACTTTCGAAACTGTTAAACAATAAATATATTTTAATCATTTCCAGTTTTTTGTGATTGATTAATCATGATTAATCATGATTTTTAATCAATGAGCCATTTTTAATCATTAATCATAATCAATAATCACAGGTAAAACCAATTTTAATCATTAATCATAATCTTTAATCATCCTAAAAATCAAATTATTCATTAATCATAATCAATAATCACCAAAATTGAAATTTTAATCATCAATGATTAATCATGATTAAATTTTTTGTTAATCATGAACGCTCTGTTCAGCATCATGCTCAATCAATTCGTTGTAAAGGTGCTTGTAAAATGAGTGATTGTTAGTTGGGATTGTCAAGATTCCAGGGAAATATTATTTTTCGCATTGGAAATCAAGCTCATAGATCGTGACAATATCTAATCTCCTAGCAGCATCGTTTACGCGACCTAGTGAACCAGTCTCAAACTATATTGTCCACTATGAGCAAAGTATGGATGTGAAGAACTTTTCCTCTGAGGAAAGTATTCTAAAATATTGCATAATTCTGGAGATATTCACATCAAAAGGACTGTCCTATTTATAGGACGTTGGGCGTTTGGTGCATCTGTCCTATAAATAGGACGCTGGGCGGATATGGGTTAATTTCAGTTTGTTGTTCAGTTACCAGAGGGTGTTATGCCTCGCGTGTTATGCCTCGAGCCTGTGTGCTTGTCAACAGCATAATCGTTGCTAGGTTGCTACACTAGACAGCCCCACATTTGTACGGCGTAGAATCCATGGGACACCCCCGTAGTATGTCGTGCTCGATTTGGCTCAAAGTGAAGAAAATATCTGTTGATACTAGGGTCTGGGACCATCTGGGCAGGAGCACCTATTTTGGGCACTTGCTGCTATAACTCAGTCAATTGTGTACCGATTGATTTAACTTTTGAGACACGATTAGATAGGAACAGTATCTATCCATGTTAGATGGTCCAAGACACTATTAGGAACAAATTCGTAGAAGATCATATCACGCCAAAACTGAATTCAATTGCGGTTTCAGTCAACGAATGGAGGGTGCAGGATTTGTACCCTCGTTTACTTTCGATTGTCACACGCAGCACATGTTTGTCGTTGAGCCCGTAGTTTCGAGGGAAGGTAATCCTAGTTCCCTGGGTTAGTGGGTTGATGTCAGGCCCTGCGAGCCAGCCATCAATAGACAAGCACCGGAAAATCAACAAGAGAAGAATGCGAACCGATAGAAATGTCGACGACCACAGCGACGAAAAAGGACTTGCGATTGGAAGCTCGGTACGTGGAACTGTAGATCTCTCAACTTCATCGGGAGCACCCGCATACTCGCCGATATACTGAAGGACCGCGGATTCGGACCGTAGCAATGCACGAGGTGTGCTGGACATAGTGATGGGCGACATGCAGAGACGCGTTGAGAATCAAGGGCCGATTCTTCAACTTCAGCATAATAAACGTGCATAGCCCACACTCCGGAAGTACTGATGATGACAAGGACGCATTTTAAGGCTCAAATGAGAATCGCATATTAACCAAAACTGAAAAAGCACTTTTCCCCAGAATGACGGAAAAGCGAACAAAACCAGCGTGTCCGATTGTCATAATTGACTAGATAAACAATCGGACATTCTTATTTTCTTCGATTTGTCGATCATTTTGAGAAAAAGTGCTTTTTTAGTTCTGGAACATTTGCCATTCTCATTTGAGCATTAAGCGCAGCTCGAACGCGAGTACGATCGCTGCCCAAGCCACGACGTCAAGATCATCATAGGAGATTTGAACGCTCAGGTGGGCCAGGAGGAGGAATTCAGACCGACGATTGGAAAGTTCGGCGCTCACCAGTTGACGAACGAAAATGGCCTACGCCTCATCGATTTCGTCGCCTCCAAGAACATGGCCATTCAAAGCACTTTTTGCCAGCAAATCTTCCCGCATCGTTACACCTGGAGATCACCACAACAAACGGAATCGTAAATCGACCACGTGCTGATTGATGCACGGCACTTCTCCGATATTATCGACGTCAGGACCTATCGTGGCGCAAATCTCGACTCTGATCACTACCTGGTGATGGTTAAACTGCGCCCAAAACTCTCCGTTATTGAGAATGTACGGGGGCGGCCGCCCCGGTACGATCTAAGAGCGATTGAAGCAACCGGATGGTAAGCGTTGCCGGATGAGGGTTTGCTCGATGTGGCTCCTCTAGAGGACTGCTGAAGAACAGTCAGAGCAGCCATCAACAACGCAGCCATGAGCACTATCGGGTACGTAGAACGGAGTCGACGAAACGATCGGTTTGACGAGCAGTGCAGAGCGGTTCTGGAGGAGAAGGACGCAGCGCTGGCGGTAATGCTGCAACATGGAACCAGACAGAATGTGGAGCGATACAGACAGAAGCGGAAGCAGCGACCCGTCTCTTTCGGGAGAAAAAGCGTCGCCTGGAAGAAGCGGGGTGCGAGGAAATGGAACTGCTGTGCCGCTCACAAGAAACACGTAAGTCTACCAGAAGCTCAACGCATCCCGCAAAGGCTACGTGCCGCAAGCCGAAATCTTCAGGGATAATGGCGGGAGCTTCTTGACGGACAAAAGTGAGGTGATCGAAAGGTGGAAGCAGCACTTCGACGAACACCTGAATGGCGAAGAGAGGGTGTGCAAGAGGGATCAAGGTAGCGGAGGAAATGACTATGTTGGTGCAGCAGAGGACGGAAACGAACCATCTCCCACGCTGAGGGAAGTTAAGGGTGCTATCCACCAGTTCAAAAACAACAAATCAGCTGGTAAGGACGGCATCGCAGCAGAACTCATCAAGATGGGCCCGGAAAAGTTGGCTACCTGTCTACACCGGTTAGTAGTCAAGATCTGGGAAACCGAACAGCTACCGGAGGAGTGGAAGGAAAGGACAATCTGCCCAATCCACAAGAAAGGCGACCATTTGGAATGTGAGATTTTCAGGGCGATCACTATTTTGAATGCCGCCTACAAAGATCATCTTCCGTCGTCTTTCACCTGAAGTAAATGAGTTCAGCAGAAGTTACCAAGCCGGTTCCATCGACGGTCGGTCGACAACGGACCAGATCTTCACCGTACGGCAAATCCTCCAGAAGTGCCGTGAATACCAGGTACCAACGCACCACCTGTTCATCGACTTCAAGGCGGTATAAGACAGTATCGACCACACAGAGCTATGGAAAATCATGGACAAGATCAGCTTTCCCGGAAAGCTTACCAGACTTATAAGAGCAACGATGGGCGGTGTGCAGAACAGAGTAAGGATTTCGGGTGAACAATCCAGTTCATTCGAATCTCGATGGGGACTACGACGAGGTGATGGACTTTCCGGCCTACTATTCAACATCGCCTTGGAAGGTGTTATGAGATGAGCCGGGCTCAACAGCCGGGGTACGATCATCACGACATCCGGCCAGTTTGTCTGTTTTGCATGGATATTATTGCTAGAACATTTGGAACGGTGGCAGAACTGTGCACCCGTCTGAAACGTGATGCAGCAAAGATCGGGCTGGCGGTAAATGCGGCTAAGACAAAGTACATGCTGGTAGGTGGGACTTAGCGAGACAGAGCAAGCCTTGGCAGCAATGTTACGATAGACGGCGATACTTTCGAGGTGGTAGAAGAATTCGTCTACCTCGGTTCCTTGCTAACAGCTGACAATAACGTGAGCCGTGAAATACGAAGGCGCATCATCAGTGGAAGTCGTGCCTACTATGGGCTCCAGATGAAACTGCGGTCAAAAAAGATTCACCCCCGCACCAAATGTACCATGTACAAGACGTTGATAAGACTGGTGGTTCTCTACGGACACGAGACATGGACGATGTTCGAGGAGGACCTGCAAGCACTCGGAGCGACGGGTGCTAAGGACGATCTTCGGCGGCGTGCAAGAGAATGGTGTGTGGCGGAGAAGAATGAACCACGAGCTCGCTGCACTTTACGGCGAACCGAGCATCCAGAAGGTGGCCAAAGCCGGAAGGATAAGGTGGGCAGGGCATGTTGCAAGAATGCTCGACAACAATCCTGCAAAGTTGGTGTTTGCTAACCATCCGGTTGGTACAAGAAAGCGTGGAGCGCAGAGAGCACGATGGGCGGACCAGGTGGAGCGTGATCTGGCGAGTGTTGGGCGTGACCGACGTTGGAGAGCTGCAGCTGCAAATCGAGTATTATAGCCTTGGCAGCAATGTAACGATAGACGGGGATACTTTCGAGGTGGTAGTGGTATTTTTTCCAGGACCTCCTTCCGGGATTTTTTTCAGGAGCTACTTCTGGGATTGCTTCAAGAACTCCTTTGTGGATTTCTTCGGGAACTGTTTCCGGAATCCCTTTTGGAACTTTTTCTGAAATTCCTCTTGGAACTCATTTTGGGGAATTCTTTTGGAATTGTCTCAGAAACTGCCTCATCTAGGAACTCTTTCGATAATGTTTTGCCGCCAAGAAATGGTATTTCATTCCGTTTCTGAGAGCGAGTACTGGGCTTTCGGGATGGCACAAGGGGGAAATTTCTTTGTCCCATCTCGGGATCCAAGCGGCAATGGAGTGACAATAATTTTCTTAGCAAAGTCACTCTCAATCAACGTACTCGCCTTTTTATGTTTCATTTAATAGACGTTTGGTTGGTTGGATTGGATAGGTTGGTACGAGATGTCCCTGTTATATAGCTTTTCTGTAGAACTAACGCTGCACAGTAGACCTGGCCACTTTAATACTTGTAATACATGTTTAGGATGTATTGCAAGTATTGATATTGACAAGAAAAATGAATGAACTAGTCGATTCTATCATTTTCCAGGATTGTTTTTTTAACCCTCTAATGGATACCTGGGGTCCATTTGGACCCCAGGCAACTTTGGAGTAATGGAAAACAAGTTGAGTATAACATATTGATTTTATTTTTTCAATACCTTCAAACTAGACCTAGTTCTATTATTTAAGCAAAAATAAAGTTGATTTCATGGCGTACTTTGATTTTTATTCCATGTCAAAGTTGAACCGGGCGATTTTGTATACCTGGGGTCCATTTGGACCCCAAATTGAGTTCTCTATATCTTTTGATTCTGATGTTTTAGAATATTCATGTCTTCGGAAAATTTGTTCGGTAAGTCATGCGCCATCTGGCGGTGAATTGATTAATTCGAAATTTCCTCACTAGATGGCGCTAGTTGACATAAACAATTAGGTAGTATAATGTCTTCAAACGAAATTATCGGAATATCTAGAGCTTGTAGAAGCGTCACGTCTTCGGGAAAGTTGCTCAGTAAGTCCAGCGCTTACATATAATGGACCGATTAATTCGAAATTCTACCACTAGGTGGTACTAGTGAGCATGTAAATTTTGTGTCTCATATATCACTAGATCCTTATCACTTAGAAAGATGACACCTTCGAGAAAATGGTTGTGTTTGTCAATTACTTCCAGATGATGGGCCGTTTGATTTGAAACTCCACACATAGGTGGCGCTAGTGTGCATGCAAATTTTACACCTCATATATCTCAAGATCCTGATCACATAGAAACATGGTGCGTTCGGCAAATTTGTTTCATAGGTCAAGAACTTACAGATGATGCAAAATTTGATTCGGAAATCCACACATAGGTGGCACCACTGAGCATGCAAATTTTATACTTTAAATATCCCAGGGTCCTAATAACTCTCTTACCGTTTCTACTATCTTTTCTATTAAAAATGTTTGGTAAATCAAGAAGTTACAGATAATGGACCATTTGATTCGAACCTCTGTCATTAGATGACGCTAGTGAGCATACAAGGATTCAGATTATTTAGTGAAATTGAAGATTCTGCAACTATGTTGCAAGAAATTATAAATGATGAGCCGTTTTACTCTGAATTTTGCTCATAGATGGCGTCAGTGGGCATGCAATTTGTATATATCATATAGCACAAGAGCCTGCAAGCCATAATCCCAGTGCTCAATTTCTACGCGCACTCAGAAAAAAAACACCACTCAGTGCACAAGCAGAGTGTTCACAGGGGACTGTTAAAATATTTTGATGAACCCAACGCATACCAGTGGGTCCCAGAAAAAGCTAAGAGACATCACATCTTGTGATATCAGAGACAAACAGACACAACAATAACACAATGTCTCACCAATATATCTCGAGGTTTTGATTACTTCGAGTATTCATGTGCTCGGCGGTACTGTTAACCCTTATGTGGCCAGCAGGGTACCCGGGCACCTTTTTCGATTTCAATTCTCGATATTTTTATGATTATTGAGAGTAGGAAGTTGAAACTCTGCCAGATCTTAGAACTCGTGAACATATATCTATTAACGGGGCTGACCGAATTTCCAAGTGAGGAGGGTCGGGGGGAGCGGCTGCTACGTGGAATGCTGGCAGGGTACCCGGGTACCCACGAAACTGAAATCATTATATTTCCGTAAATTTTTCACCGATTTCAATTCTTTTGGCTCATTTAGCTCAGAAACTTATTATCTATCTAGAAAATATGTGGTTTCGCCGATCTGATGACTGTATTTTACTGTATTGACTTTATACCACATTAAATCCCACATTGTTGAGCCTAAGATACCGTATAGTGGCCATTGCCAGCCAGCCATAGCCCCACGGGAAGCCTGATTCGAAATCGCAGCTATAAATTCAACACGTTTTAGGATCACTGGCTGGTCAGATACAATATTCTGAAGCAATTTTAGGATGATTGATACCGATATTGTCACTAACCTACCGAATATTCCAAGCACTGTTTTGTATAAAAACATAAGCCCGGAAATCCGAATTTCCCGGCACCCACGGTGATCGAACCAGTCTAACCAAATACTATATCGATAGATAATGAGTTTGTGAGTTGAATGAGCCAAAAAAAAAATAAAATCGATGGAAAATTTAAGGATATATGATCATTTCAGTTTTGTGGGTTCCCGGGTACCCTGCCGGCATTCTACGGGTGTTTTTTTTTTTTTTTGCTGGCCACACTACGGTTAAGCAGGTCGAGGACTAACAGTTGATGGGCCGTTTGATTCGAAATTTCACTAATAGGTGGCGCTAAAAAGCCTATAATTTTTTCAATCTCAGGACGCTGATTACTTAGAAAGATAGTTTTCACGGCAGAACTGTTTGGTGAGTTAAGAGCTTACAGTTTGATGATGCAAAATTTCATCTCTAAGCGGTGCTAGTTACAAATTTAGTTACAAGTAGGTTTACAAAAAGGTTGCAAATGATTAAAATTTCGAAAAATTCATTCAACAATATAATTTTCAATGTCGTAGTCGACTAATAGAGACTAATTTCAAGACCTCGATGCACCAAAGAAAACCATTAAATTTTCTGTGTCCAGTTCGGTATCCAATAAATATTCATTACCGTGTATTTTTTTCTGTGTAAATTGCCTTTTGTGTAAATTAGGGACTGTTCATTTTATAAAGAGGGCATCTTATTTGTGTGATATCTTTTTTTTATTTTTCAATAAAATCATTATCGGTTTTTTTGCATAAATTTCCATAGCTATTCTACAGTGTAGGAAAAATATAACATTATTCAAATTGTCCTTAGTTATGGAACTGAAGCGGTTTTCGTTAAAACTCAATAAAACCCCATTTCTCAAAATTCTACACAACTTTCCACATACATAACTTTAAAATTTTCATGAACTTTTCAATGTGTTGGGATCTGATACTATTCTTCTAAAGGTAGAGTGTAATAGCTGGCCAGTAATGATGCACCAAGCATTATACTGCTTGATATAGTCAGTTGCCTTGTTATCAATGAAATTGATAAAAAAATACTTATTTAAGTCCAGTGATGCAATAACACTACGGAATCGGTTCAAAATTTGTCCAGTATAGAAGAGAATCGCGTTCTAAATTATACCGAAGAAAAATATGCTTTAATATACATTCTTCATCACAAATTTAATACTTAATGATGGCCATAATGAAAAATTGCTTACTTTCAGCTCCATAAATGCATGTTTTTGATTTTAGAGAAGCTTATTATTATTTATTTTCAGCAAGGTGTGACCCTATGTGTTAATTTTTATTTTCGACATCATTGTTAAGTTGTATTTGCAATAGAGTACATCGTTATTTAGAAGAACCTTCAAAGAACGAAGCGGTTTTATCTCCGGTAACTGCCATGAAGCACAGTAACCAAGCCAACAATGCTACCAAGAAGCGGTTTTCTGCATTTGAAATTGCATTATTAGTACTTTCGACTAGATCCATTGAAAACATTCAAAAATTAAAACTTTTATACATTTTTGTTTAACAAATAAATTTTATTCTGAAAATCGAGTCCAACTTGTAACTTTAATATCTCAACAACCATTATTCCGATTGGGTTTATATTTTGCCAGAATATGTATCATTCAAACTGCTGCAGCATGGCAAACACTTTTATGCAATTAAAAACGATACACCGATGTTTTTCAGAAATTTTGTGTTTATCTTTAGTTTTTGGGAATTGAAAAATTGATCTCTCGAAACGCTTTGCCACATTTCTATGAAGTTCAATAATTTTAACCCAATTTATTTATGTTTATTATCTGCTAATATAATGTACTGAACAACTAACCAAGGCTGCTCAAATTTGAACTACGCGTTTTCTTTTTATAGCCTTGCAAAGTTGTCCTCTTTATAAAATGAACAGTCCTTATATTTAGCGTGTTACACCGATCTGACAGTAAGAGACTAAACATAAATTACGTAAAGTGGGTACCGAAGATTGTTCTCAATCTGCGAACTTGACTGCAAAAAAAATTGCGACCATGACGCCACTGCTACGACTCCAGCGCTGCTCTCTCTCTCTTGCACACACCATAGAGTATGTTTGAAGATGCTTTTCGCACGGCCACAAATTTGCCATGTAAGTAGTACAAACATATACCCACACATAAATTGTACTCATTGTCATTATATTGTACAGCGTGAGCCACGTCGCAAAAAGTAACTCGTTCAACAAAATGGGTGAACCTGAAAGTTATGGCAATGAATCCTGAGATAAATGAGATATTTAATTTACATGCTCGGTACCGCCACCTACATGTGGAGTTCCGAATTATACGGTCGATTAACTGTAAGTCGTTGATCTACCCAACAACTTTGCCGAGGACTCCATGTTTCTTCGAGCTCAGAATCCTGAAATATATGACATATACAATTTGCATGCTGACCAATGCCATCTACGTATGGCGAGTTTCCAAATTTAACAGCCCATGGTCAGTAAGTACTTGGCCTACGCAACAACTTTTCCGAAGACTCCATCTTTCTAAGTGATCAGAATCCCGCGATATATGAGCACAGAGAACAGACATCCAGGCTAGAACAAATTTCATTCGGAAAGTTGTGTAAGGATTTGAATCTTTACTTGAGTAAGGTTGCAAACCAATACACGATGACAACACTAACGCCGCCAAACACCATATTGCCACAGTCAGTGGTGGATTGAAACATTTCAAGTGGTGAATTAAATTAGTATGGGAAATTAACCGATTGCAGCGCCACGCTATTGCCACTTGTGTTGCCGATTTCAAATGACCGTTAAATTCCTTACACAGTTTCGGAACTGGACTTGGATGTCTGTTCTCTGTGATATGAGATATATGAAATATGCATGCTCAGTAACGCCACCTATACGTGGAGTTCCAAATCAAACGCTACATCACCTGTAAGTCCTTGACGTACCCAACAACTATGCCGGAGATATCATCTTTGTGCTCAAGACCCTGATACATGAAATATAATGTTTGCACGGTTAGTTGCACCATCTATGTGTAAAATTTTCAAATAAACGGTCCATCATTAGTAAACACTTGACCCTTTAAACTACTGTGCCAAAGACACCAAATGTCTATGTGGTCAGGATCTTGATATAAATGTGATCATACACTTAATACTTACATGCTCACTAGCGCCAGCTATGAGTAAAGTTCAGAATCAAACGGGCCAGCATCTGTCAGTCCTTGAGCAACTCCACAACTTTGCCGAAGATACCATCATTCTAGGTGATCAAGATCCTGAGATACATCAATATAAAATTTACACGCTCAGTAGCGCCGTCTATGTGTGAAATTTTCAAACAAACGGTCCCACGGTGCTCCATTTACCGTTATTATAAAATAAAATATACCATCAAAACCTGAAACGCCATTCTCTTTATTTATCTATCCTACACCTCTGGACAAATTTTTAAAATCATCCTTGGGCGAATTTTTGAGTTACGCCCTTTTAAAGGGCCTAACCTCTAAAAAATCGAGTTTTCTATAGAATAACACCACATTTCATAACAGAATCATGAATTAAAGGCATCAAAAACAGAAATTATCATGAACAATATTGAAATTTGGTAGTATGCATCCATACGAATATCGGCGGAGTGCATTTTGTATCAAAATTTGTCATTACCTCAATATACGGTAGAAGTTCTTAGGGCCTATAGAAAGCAAACATTACATTGGTCTAACAAATTCAATTAAAAGTATATTGTATTGTGATTCCATATGTCACTAGATGTTCATATTACTGTCAGTCATAGCGATAGTATTCACTTGCATATCAGCACCAACCTTTCAAAAGGACGTAACTGATCTTCAAAACAATATCTGTTCCCATAGCCGTAGATCGTATCTCATCTTTCTCAGGACACCAACAACCACTATCGGAAAGAATTGCAGTTCCTCCGTCCAGTAGTGATTGTACATTGCAACGGAGAGATAAAGGTTTGGTTTCGGCAAGCAGTTTCGCCATTTTGAAATGTTAGCACCGATATATGAAGAGCGTACACTCTCTATACAGAAAAATCCACCTTAAAAACAATAGTCAAATATGGGCAACCACAAATTAAATAAAAAGAAATATGTCTGTGTGCCAAACGGCTTAAGTTAAAAGTATAGAAAACCAAAACATTGAAAGGACAAAAAACAAAAAGTCGAATCAGGCTTCAAATAATCACACATAAAATGCTGCATGAAAATTCTTTCTTTTTTTTAATATGTAGGTAAGACCTTTTGTCCCTACTAATTTTATTTTTTTCGACCTACTATACATTACAAGAAAAATTATCGCGCAAAGTTATACAAAAATGTAAATAGATATGCGCGGTTACATATAATCGTTTCGGTGTCTTCTGCGCGGTCAATTATTAGCTATTTTCCGCATTTATTCTAGAAGATACGAATACGATATGATGTACTGGCGGCAATCTATTAGCGATTTTGAATATTTTTTTTTGCGATAATCTACGGCGAAACGCGCAATATTGTCTTCGATTATTTTTTTTGCATTCCTACGTTTTGTCTTCCCAGCCTCAGCATTTCAAGAGCGCGTAACTGCTTTCCAAAACAACACCTTTTTTTCAAAGCTGTGGCGTGGCACTTCTAGGCAAAAAGAATGCTCCTCTTTCGATGGCTTACATTAGAGGGGTGACATGCAATCTACTTCCATAGATGAAGGAGCCGTATCATCAACCAGTTACGCCCTTCTGAAATGCTGCAGCTAAAAAGATAAATCGTACAAATCTGGAGCAACATTTGAAAAGGGCATACAAGCATTGGTAAACAATGACTTCATACGTCGCTCCTGAGCCTCCATTAATTTATCCACACAAACTAAGACAGTTTTCAGATAGAGCAAACATCAATCTTTCGGATAACGGTGTTCATTTGCGTGGGCGGGCTGCTGTTACGCCCTCGAAGCGATTTTGGAAAAAGGCAGAAAGCCTGTTGGACCCTTTTCAAATGGAGTGAAATAAAAAATGAAAGACAATAGGTCCAAGAAAAGTTAAATTAGTATGGACAAAAGGTCTTACCTACATATTTTAACTGAAGAAAGAATTTTCACCCAAAATATTATGTTTGATTATTTGTTGCCTGTTCCGATGTCCTTTGTTGTCCTTTCGATATTTTGAATTTCTATTCTTATAACTTAAAATATGTGGCACACCGACATATTTCTTTTTGTCTAATTCGTGGTTGCTCATATTAAATATTTTTGACAAATTTTAACTATTGTTTTTAAGGCAGATTTAATTGCTGTATAGAGAGTGTACGCTCATTATATATCGGTGCTAACATTTCGAAATGGCGCAAATGCTTGTCGAAACCAAACCTTCATCTCTCCGATGCAATGTACAATTACTACTGGACGGATAAAATGCAATTCTTTCCGATAGTGGTTGTTGGTGTCCTGGGAAAGATTAGATTCAATCTGCTATGGGAGAAGATATTGTGTTGAAGATCAGTTACGTCCTTTTGAAATGTTGGTGCTGAGCATGTATTCCTTGACGGAGAGTAATATGAACATCTAGTGACATATGGAATCACAATACAATATACTTTTAATTGAATTTGTTACACCAATGTAAAATTTGATTCCTATAGGCCCTAAGAACTTCTACCGTATATTGACGTAATGACAAATTTTGATATAAAATGCACTCCACCGATATTCATATGGGTGCATACTTCCAAATTTCAATGTTGTTCATGATAATTTCTGTTATTGATGCCTTTAATTCATGATTCTGTTATGAAATGTGGTGTTATTCTATAGAAAACTCGATTTTTTAGAGGTTAGGCCCTTTAAAAGGGCGTAACTCAAAAATTCGCCCAAGGATGATTTTAAAAATTTGTCCAGAGGTGTAGGATAGATAATTAAAGAGAATGGCGTTTCAGGTTTTAATGGTATATTTTATTTTATAATAACGGTAAATGGAGCACCGTGGGTCCATCATGAGTAAACACTTTACCTAATAAACAACTTTACCGAATACACCAAAATTCAATGTGGTCAGGATCTTGATATACGTATATGTGCTCAAATACTGAATACTTCCATGCTCACTAGCGCCACCTATATATGAAATTCCGAATTAAACGGTCCAGCATCTGTAAGTCCATGACCAATCCAACAACTTTACTGAAGACACCGATATTCTAATAAATCAGGATCATGCGATACAGAAGAACGAATTTGGGGTCCAAATGGACCCCAGTCGGAAACCTGGACCATCATTTAAGGTTTCCTGTAGAGGGTTAATGAATGACTGTGTATGTGTAGACTAGACTAGACTAGATTTCTGACGAAATGCTACCAGGGATTTATTTTAGAAAGAAAAAAATCGGAATTTCTCTGGGAGTTCCTCCCGGGGGTTTGCTTGAATACTTACTGGAATTTCCCGAATATTTCTAGCCGTATTTCCGCTCGGAGTTTCTCCAACAGTTCTCCGTTTCGCCGGGAATATCTTACAAGGACGTCCGTGTGTTATCCCAGGAGTAGTTTCGAGAGAAAGCGGATGGGAAAATCTCGGCAAACACCCAGAGGAATCCTGGGGCGGTTTTCTGTAGGGATTCTGGGAAGAAGACTGGGAATAATCGCAGGAATTCTAAGGTGGATCACAGCTAGAAATATCCGAAACAACTACGAGGAACAGCTTGGAAACATTTCTGAAGGAAATCGAAAGAAATCGTGGAAAGATCTTCATGAAAAATCACTAGATTCTGCCGAAATCCCAGTCGACACTCCGGAAGAAATATTGGGGAAAGGTCTAGAATTAGTTAGAATTAGTTAGAATCTCTAAGAGAGAACACGACTGTAACATCGAAAGGAATCTTCTAAGAGGTAGAAACTCTGAGATAATCATTGGAGAAATCCCACGAGAACCTTTAAGAAACATCCCGAAAGAATGTCTACACGAAAGCTCACAATCATTTGTTGAAGAAATTACAAGAGGAGCTCCAGTAGAGATCGCTGGAATAATTCTTTTAGAAGCTTTGGGAAAAAAAAATCCCGGAAGCAACGCCAGAAATAACTCAAAAGGAATCCTATGACAAACATTGGGAGAAATCTTGCATCATCATCTGAGATATATCCTGGAAGGAACTCCTGTAGAATTCACGGAATAAATCCCAACAAGTCCTGGAAGATTCTCAAGGAAGAATCCTAGAAAGAATTGCACTAATCTCTTGGAAAGATGCTTTGGAACCCGGAGAAACCATTTATCGATATAGGTTATTGTTGAGAATATCTTTATGGCCAGGTTGAGAATTGGTTTCAGACTGGTTTGAAGAGTGAAGCTCAGAGCATAAGATTTAAGAAAATGATATGGTGGTATACCTCAGCATCCACAGAATATGATGGAAAGCATACGATTTCTAAGGGACCTTTCATTAACCATGTAAAATTTTAGAAATCTTATAAACCCAACCCTTTCCCCTCGAGAACTTTTGTCTATACAAAAGCTTTGAAATTTGTATGAAACGTAGACTATGATCTGGACACAACTACCCCCTTCCACTTCAGTTTCAAGGGGTTTATGAATGGTCCTTACATTGCTGGTCTTTGACGAAAGTTTAAAGAGAGATCATTTTGTTTGCAGTCTTGGATTTCACTCATAGGAATCCATTATCCAGGGTATACTTCGCAGATCTTTGAAGGTTGGAAAACTCCAAACAAGATTGAGCATATTCACAAACCTTATGTTCCTGCTATATACCTTACAAGTAACCACATATTAGTCTGTGAAGTAGCCATCTATTTAACTCACAAAATATACCGTTTAACCTTGATTTATTTCTCTCCATCCTCAGGTGTTGGGTTCGGTGTTGCTGCTGGCCTCGGCCTCGTCCGGGTCATACTTGAGTCATGAAGTGTCCTCACAGTACCAGGCTCACGATGGCATCGGCGGATACTCGTACGGCTATGCTGATCCAAATTCGCAAAAGCACGAGACCAAGGATGCCCATGGAATCACCCACGGAGGTTACTCCTACGTCGATGGTGATGGCCACGTGCAAACCGTAAAGTACACTGCGGATCCTTTCCACGGCTTCCAAGTCGTTGGCACCAATCTACCCAAGGCTCCAGCTCCAGTACACTCGCACTACGGCGGTCCATGGGCTCACTCGTACTCCCCCGTCGTTCTGGGCCACAACGGAGCTCCCCTGGAAACCCCGGAAGTCCAGGCTGCCAAGGCCGCTCACTTTGCCGCCCACGCCGAAGCCAAGGCTAGACTACACAAACGGTCGCTCTACACCACTTCCTGGAAGTACGTCCCGGCTCACGCCCCTGAGATCAAACCAGCCCACTACGCCCAACCAGCTCCGGCAGCCCCCCACTATGATCACCACCACGAGGCTCCCCTTCAGAAATGGCACGGACCCATCCACATCCCCGTGATCCACAATGGCGTCCCGGTGGAAACCCCAGAAGTTCAGCATGCCCGCGCCTTCCACGCTTCGGCTCACATCCATGGCTACGCCCCGGCCCATGAACAGTACCCGGGAACCCCGGCTGCCCACGAAGATCAGACCAAGTACGGCCCATGGAAGGGACCGGTGCACATCCCGGTCATCCACGGCGGAGTCCCCGTCGAGACCCCAGAGGTCCAGCACGCCAAGGAAGCGCACCTGAATGCGCTGGCCAGTGCCCACGCCGCGGCCTCGCACGGCCCGGAGGATGACGGATCGTACAAGCCGGAACTGTGGGATGATCACCACTACCAGCACCAGCACCAGCAGCAGGATCACCGCTATCAGCAGCACTAGTCTAACTCTACGATGCCAAAATTTACACCTTACACCTAAGCCGGATTTCATTTTTATTTTTCCTACTGTTGAACCATGTTTTGAGTGCCAATCAGGAGGAGGAATGCTTCCGCCGCTACGGGCCACGTTCCGCAGTCGTTAGGCGGAAGTAGCCTCAACCGACGCTCGATCTTCGCTCGTTTTTCTGCGTGTCGCACTTTTTGGCACCTGTTGAACAATGTTGATTGATTTGTATGTATGTTTATGAAGGAGAAGTCGTATGTTATAATGCAAAGCATTGATGAAAACTGACTTCCGTGGTGTGCTTGGTGTTATCCGAAAGTGTCCTGGAATTAATCGTGAGTTATCTTACTTCTGTGAAAATTTCATGAAAATTGGCAGAGAAATTCAAAAGATATGAATAGGCAAAAATCGCTCATGAAAAACACGAAACATTTTCACTAACACTCACCCCTATCAACACCAGTAGCTTTCAAACCAATTGATCAAAGTTGATGAAATTTTGCAAGAAAGTGTCTCTATAAGTATCATAACTGCTAACGAAATTTCATAATTATCACACCGAACTTTGAACTGTAGCGTAAAAGAACCATCTACTATGCGAATGAAAATTGGTCATGATTGTACAAAATGTTTAAAACCACGTCTGTTTGTTTTTCATCCACAGTTAAAAGTAATGCATCGATTTTTATGAAATTTGGCACAAATAATAAACATACACCAAAGAGTTCTCAGTCAATTATTTGGCCAATTTTACCGATTCATTACAGAGCTACAGCCGTACTTCTGTGTCCCGATAATTGCGGATACAGGCTTTAATCAGAAACTTGAACCAAATAATAATTTAGCTGAAAGTTTTTGAAGACCCCATGTTTCTTTGAGGTCAGTATCCTGTAATGTATGACATATACAATTTGCAAGCTAACCAGGCCATCCACGTATGGTGAATTTCCAAATTTAACGGCTCATGTTCTGTAAGTACTTGGCCTACGCAAAAACTTTTCCGAAGATTCCATCTTTCTAAGTGATCAGAATCCTATGATATATGAGATATATGAAGAATGCGTGCTCAGTAACGCCACCTATATGTGGAGTTGCAAATCAAACGGCACATAATCTGTAAATCTTTGGCCTGCCCAACAACTTTGCGGAGATAATATCTTTCTAGGTGCTCAGGATTCTGAAATACATGGAATAAAAAAGCACTATTATTTGCGCCATCTAGGTTTAGAATTTTCAAACAAACGGTCCATCATTATTAAACACTTGACCCAATAATCAACTTTGCCAAAGACACCAAATTTCTATGTGGTCAGGATCTTGTTATAAATGTGATCATATGCGTAATACTTACATGCTTACTAGCGCCATCTATGTGTGAAGTTCCGAATCAAACGGACCGGCATCTGTCAGTCCTTGAGCAACTCAACAACTTTTCCGAAGTCACCATCATTCTAGGTGATTAGTGATTTGATGTTGCATGAAGAAGAAGAAGAAGAAGAACGATGATGTTTTGAAAAATCCCTATCTCTATAACACAGGGGAAGATTTTAAAATGCCTCTATGAAATCTAAAACAAAATCTAATTAAAAGCGGTTTGATGTACGGTGTTAGACTTCGGACGGACTACAAGAATGAGGAGTGAGAGGTGATTAGTTCTGAGTGAGGAGTGAGCAGTGAGTAGTGAGGAATAAGCACAGAAAGGTGAGAAATCAAAAGTGAGAAATGTAGATCGAGGAGTAAGAAGTGAGCAGTGAGAGATTAACAGTAAGGAGTTTGAAGCTTTGACATATGAGTAGTGATGAGAGAGAAGTGAAAAGTATCAAGTTAGGAATGAGCAATGATGAGTGATAAATAAATCGTGGGGAATCAGCTGTAACATACTGATGAATTAGAAATGAGAAATGAGGAGTGGGCAGTGAAGAATGAGGGATGAGGTAGGCATAAAAAGTAATCAGTGAGGGAGGAGAGAAATTTGTAACATTTGGCGTTTTTAGTAATAGGCAAAGGAATAGAACAATTAAATGAAATAAAAGAAATTTCATTTGTTCATAAAGTCAGTCCATGTCTGTTACGTATGCCCATGTATGGAAATTATTCGTTATAGTGTTAGTAACAGCTTTTGTTATTTAGCACTTTTATAGCATGGTGTATATCTATTTTTTGGCTAACTACAGTCGTTCTGCAAATTTGTCGCCATGTATGAAAATCGCCATGCAGAAATAGTAGGCACCATTTTTATATAATAGTCAAAGATCGTGGTTGTGATCTGTTGTATTTTGTTCGGCCTTGCTTTCGGTTCTATTGATCGATTACACTTGTACAGAGACCATATCGAGCGAACGATTTGCGCTTTCATCTCATATACTCCTATTTTCTTTTTGCATGTCTAGGGCTAGTAGTCATCATCAAACTACTAGTACCTAGCCGTTCAAAACCAGAACGTTAGGCAAAGGGGTCGTCGTTGTGATTGTGTTGTTCAATTATGGCCCTCTGTTAATAATCAACTTCTATTCAACTTCTTTCACCGCACACTTGCGATTCTATCCACCGTTTCTTTCATTACTTTCGGTACTTCCTCCTTCTTTGAGTAGTATTAAGTTCACCGAGAAAAGCCAATGAAATTCAATTATCATAAAGTCATGCGGTGATTAAACTTAGACAGTCTAGCATATATCGCCTGCAAGTTATGCAACCAAGCGAACTGTGCCGCTTCACAGTAATATTCACACAACCTATCACTTTACGCCTGTCATCCATGCACCAATGCGTGAACCCTGTGCTAAAAATAAACATTTTCCACCAACACTCCGACATCCGCATGACCTTGTGCAAGCGCAGAGGACTCAACGATCTGTTGGCAACAAGCGATTGCAATCATCATGATTTTCAGCCCTAGGCTGGTTCATCTCTGAAAGTCTTATTAGTGGTTAGTCCCAAGCAGCTATCTATTGGTGCCTTGTGTAAATAAATGAAATTACTGTGAAAGAAGTTAATTATATCTAAAAATAATAATAAATGTGCTTAAATCTAAATTCCTGTTGGAGAGCATCCATTAAGTACGTCACGCTTAATACATTGCTTTTCACACTTTCACAAACCCCCCTCCCCCTAGGACCGTGACGTACCTAATGGATGATCCCTTGGACATGTAGCACACAACGCTTTAGCGTGCCGCCAATAGCACGCAAGGAATCCGATCGTAAACCGGAATATAGGAAAAGTACTATTCCCTGCTGGGCTACAACAGTTATCTAAGTACGCGAAGACAGTTCGCTGGGCTCTGCTGCCTTTCTATCGGCCGGAGAAGGATCCTTATTGGGCTCAAACAGCTCCACTGTGTTGCCTCTCGTGAAGCTTCCGTCCAGTCGCCACTCCCTCCGTAACTTTCTTCCGCCATACACGGGTCTTTTGGTCGTCACTGTGCGTAAAAATCGCACGGAGACGCCCGTAGACAAAGTTTTCTACCACCACATAGCTCCATTATTTCACACTAATGAGTTAGAATCACTTCTGATTTCCAAAAGCATATTTTAGCCTGTGAACACAGAGAACAGACATCCAGGCTAGAACAAATTTCATTCGGAAAGTTGTGTAAGGATTTGAATCTTTACTTGAGTAAGGTTGCAAACCAATACACGATGACAACACTAACGCCGCCAAACACCATATTGCCACAGTCAGTGGTGAATTGAAACATTTCAAGTGGTGAATTAAATTTGTATGGGAAATTAACCGATTGCAGCGCCACGCTATTGCCACTTGTGTTGCCGATTTCAAATGGCCGTTAAATTCCTTACACAGTTTCGGAACCGGACTTGGATGTCTGTTCTCTGTGCTGTGAAAGAGATGGAGTTAAATTTGCGAAATGAAAAATTTTGCCACTTTGCTAAGAACCGTTAAAAAAACCCGTCCCTGAGTAAAATAGAGTAGTGAGAAGATTGATTAGTGAGGAATGATCAATGAAGAACGAAGTGAGTGAAAAAGGAATGTGAAATTAGTGGCGTGAACCGAGGAATGAGCAACGAAGAGTGGGGAGCGATTTGTGAGAAATGAGAAGTAATAAGTGAGCAATGAGAAGTGTGGAGCAGTTAGAAGTGTTTAAGGGCCAATGAAAAGTGAGAAGTAAACTGTTAAGAATGGTCAGTGAGGGTCGAGGAGTGAGTAAAAGTAGTAAGTGTAGAGTGAGCACAAAAAAGTGGAGAGAGGAGTCATCAATGAGCAGTGAAAAGTGAGCAATGTATAGTGCCAAATAGAAATAGACAGTGAGGAATGAAGGAAGACGTGCCTAACTGTGGGAAGTGAGTAGAATACGGGCACCGGTTTTGGACAGTCTAAGGGAAATCTTTTTTATAAAAATAGCCAATAATCCTATGATTATTTTGCGTAAATTTTCGATTTCCAGTGCTATAGGTTATTCATAGTATATATCTTTTTGTTTCCATCTGAAGAGCTATTGGCAATGGTAAGTTGGAATATCTGTAATTACCGGCTATTTTCCGTTTGATATGACGGAAATTAACGCATTTGACGAAGTAGATTTCTACCCTCTGTCAATTTCTGAAAGAGTTGTCGATAAGAAACGCTTGTGCTCTTTTTCTCATCGACGCCTGAATGTTTTCTAAGAGGCGCGGATAAATTTAAACTAGAGTGACTGTGAGTATTGTCGGCAGGATTGTTCTCTTCGTCGTGAGGGTTTTTGAAGACCAAATTACCTGAAATTTGGTCGTACAATTCAGCAAAAATACGTATAAATCTAGGGAAATCACAAGATTTGTGCTCGAAAAAAAAAAGACCGTCGATGTACTGTAACAGTATTTTTCTTTGAAAAAATAATGAACGATTGGCTGTGACTATATGGGTCCTTTAACATGTATTACTACTAAACACATTTTGGGTATTGTGTATGTCGCTTTTCTGTAAAGATTGCATCTAGAATCCGAACAATGATTAACATTTGCCAGCAATTTGCTTCATAATGGAAGCGCCCTTTAAAAGCAACCATTAAAAAGTGCACCCGTTTAAGCACCAATAAAACCACACCACATTAAACTTGAACCACCGCCCAACGCTGCCAGCTAGTGTTCGCAAGTATACCTTACAACGACGAACAACGGCGAAACGCGATCGAAGAAAATCGAAAGTTCACCTCCCCAACAACAACCGGCTGCTCCACGGTAGATCGATTTCAGATCCATTTAGAACCCAACCATACCCGCCGCGTACCCAGCAGGCGCTGCTGGGCTGTTACCAAGCAAAGTACCTATCCTAATGGAACAATAAAATTAGAACGTTTGCATGCAATCGCGCTCGCGATCACCGGTTGGACGCCAGGTTGGACGATCATCAGGCAGGTACGACCTCGTTGCCATGCTCCGTTCCCAACCGGAGTTCGTCCGTTTAGCTGACTTGTTCATAATCGATCATGATCCTTGGGTGGGCCTTTCTCTGTGAGCGCGCGCACTTCTATCTCACTTGATTTGTTCTGGAGAATTCCACCGCCTTGCATAATTAAAAGGCAGGCGTACCTCCACGAGAATGGATGCCCGGTGATTTTTTTTTATTTATTTAGGCATACAACAGAAAAACAAAAACGGGTGGATTATAGCGAAGACGGCTAATAACAAGACAGACAGCTCCCACCCTGTCGCAGGCGACATGGTTGAAACGCCCTCAACCAATGAGAGTATATTACAGGTGGGGAAGAAGATACTTCGTGTGCGTGAGATCCGTGTCTGGTGCAAAACATGTCACTACTACAAGCAAAGCGAGCTCCCATAAGAACGCGTGTCAAATAGTGACGTCACTATTTGTGTTTATATTTTTCTTTCCTTACTAATACATAGCCATCTCTTCTTCTTCCCCACCTGTAATATACTCTCATTGGCCCTCAACGATTCACACGGTTGTTTTCGAAAACCCATTGATGGGTGAAAAAACACCCATTTTCGAGAACATTGCCGTTCTGTCAAAACATGGGTGAAATCAATAATACAAAAAGAGTAAAAAAATACCCATGTTTAGAAACCGCTGTTCACCCCATTAATGGGTGAAAAATAGTTGTAAAAGTTCGTCGTCGCTACCTCGTTTGCCGTCTTCACTCTCAACTATTTAAAAGTTAGTTATTACCACGTTATCTACTTCAATCTTTTCGACGAATCATGTTCCGGTTAAGTAAACAGTGGATTTCATATAAATAGTAAGTATTGCGTCCACAAATTCCATTTTCAGTTCATTGCAATCACTTATAATTTTCGTCGGTTTTTAGATTACGCCATGAAGATTCAAAATCTGGTGGTTTTGCACGATATCTTCAAGGCAAATTTCAATGCTCCCGGAACAAAGTTCGCTACATTTGTTCAGACGCACAACACGATCCAGACCAGACCTGAAAGCCTTGCCGCAACCCTACCAAATGGATCCAGAATCGAATCGGAAAGGACGCCAATGCACTTGACTGGGTCAATCCGGAGCAAAGGAGCCTGGACTTGAACAAGTGAATGTTTTTAACAAATTTGTGTTAAATTATATGTATATTTTGTTCTTCGAATAAAACTTATACAAATCTGGCGTAATTTTGGTTATTAATTATCATCTTACCATTATGAAAATTTTGGACAAATTCTCCCGGCAAAAATCGCAAAAATGGGTGTATTTTTACCCATTTTTTTCTGAAAATTCGTTTTTCATAATGGGTAAAAATTTACCCATCCTCTGACATAAACCGTCTTTACCCATTTATGGGTAAACCGCCTTTACCCATTAAATGGGGAGAGGCACTTCTAGCGAAAATGGGTGTTTTTTCACCCATTAATGGGTTTTTGCAAACGACCGTGCACAGGAACATTAAAACATGATTGTGTGCGTGTCCATGCTAATATGTACACGGAAATTGAAGCATCGCACGCACACTCATTCATGATGTTGTTCCCTGAAGTCGTTCGCGGCGCTAGTGTGCTTGTAGCTCCCAAAGTATATGGAGCAAGAAGGTAGATGTCTGCCTTGTTATTAGTCGTCTTCGATTATAGTTATTTATGTAACGAGTTGCAAAAAGTTTTTTTTCAACACGAGTCGTCCCAAGTAACACAGCTTGCTATATAATAGTTTAAAATACACTTTTCGTACAAGTTCTGTTGTATTTTTCTTGTATTATTTACTTAGTTTTGAACACTTATATATTTAAAACAGCGCAAAAAATGGCGGCTTATAAAACATCTTTCAGGTTTTATAAGATGTTTTTCAATATGCTTATAGTACTAATAATTGCGTTCCACCCTGCTTTCGTTCATTGATAAGCTCAAATTCAGTTATGTGTCAATAAAAAAACCTGTTAAATACTTGAATGGTACAATTATTTTCATTGGTTGAAATTAGGTTATTTCAAAGTTATATAACTGATGCGCAACTTTTATATTACATATCATATGTTAAGGTTCTATTTAGGCTATTTGTAGGTAACAGAACCTACGGATACCATTTATTTAACAAACTAATACGAATAGAAAATTTATTAATGCGTACGCTAAGTAGCAATCGCCAAAAAGTAAATGGAAATGTATTCTGGCAATTTGGAAAAAAAATAACTCCAAGTGAAAAATGGAGATGATTACACATGACATTTTGTAAATAATTCCTATAAAAGTTATGACATTGCCAACACTCGTCAGTAGTGTGGTGTTCCACTTGCGGTTTGAGATTTATGGTGAAACAGTTGTTTCTACTCATCCATAATTCAATCGCCATTGAATTTATTTGAAAATTGTAAGTTGAACCGACTAAATGGTGCCGTTTGATGGGATCTTTTCCTCAGTCCACACGAAAAGCAATATGGCATCTCTTCTATGCCGCTTACAGTGTCGTTCAAAAATATTAAGATCAATTTAAATTTCTAACAAAATTATAAATGTGCCAATAGTTCACTACTCGCTTTGACTCAAGTAAGATCAACAAACATCTAGTTAAAAATAAAGAATTTTAATTTTCAACACAGTCTCAAAAACCTCAGTAAAACGTTCCAATTTGTATTTTTTTTTTATTTGTGTAACCATACTTTTGACCGGTATTGTAGTCTATATAAAATACTCAAAACATATCTCAACAATTCCAGAGTTTGCATTTAGAAATGTTGAAATTGCGATAAAATTACACTCCGATAGCAACTCTGCAACAGATTGTGCAAGGCCGTTTTAAGAGCTTTGAAAATATATCTAAAAACCCTGATTAATCCACCTAGTGGTGATAGCGCCTTTCTCGTCGAATATGTACTCATGATGTCGACGTAAGCCGAAGTGTTCCTGAATCCTGAGAATATTTTATTGAGAAAAGCAAGAATTTTATCAAAGCCATTATCGAATAGAAAAACTTATTGATGACGCGTATTCCGACGTCATGTTCAACGTATAGGCAGAGCTTAAAAATATCAGAGCTCTCAGTTGACTGCTTGACCTCCTTCACTGTCATTGGACGCCAATCAATATGAAGACGATGATTACAAGCTAAGATATAACCTTTTTCACAACCACAGATCACTCTTCAGGCTATATTTTATTATCGCTGATAACAAGATCCATGTAAAATTGAACAAAAAAAATGCAAGCAAGTGAAATTTCCCAAATTAAATCTCAATAACATTTCAACCACATTACAGAACGCGAGGGCGCAACCAATCACATCAGAATTTTGTGTAGTAACTTTAGACGCAAAAGGGGATTGAAAAAAATGTTCAGAGTTGTTGCGATTAATTTTTAATTTTCCCATACAACGTTGACTGTAAGGATGAGTAGGAATCTGAAATGGTGTGATTTGATGAGTTCTGAGATCACTTAAGTTTTGTCATGATGAAGAGAACAATTACACATATCTATCGCTCGCTATGATTTTGCTCACTTTCGTAGTTCCGGCAAAGCACCCAAAGTTGGCTCTGTAATACTGCTGGTAGTCTCTAATGTGGTTTGAGCCTATTTTCTTGCTAACCGGTAATCAGGTTATCAAAAAAGTCGCGATTTGACGAGTGTCATGCATTAGTTTGGTTAACTTTTGTATATGGCCACTTCCGGCGGGACACCCGGAACCACAAACACTACCGGTAGTAACTTATTTTCTTACTGATCGTTCATCAGGTAATCGAAAAGGTCATGATTTGATGCACCGAATGCATGAGTTTGGTTCAATTTTACATTTTACCACTTACGGCGGGACATCTGGAACCAGGACAGTACCAATTGTCCCAAATATGGCATGAAACTAGTTTCCTCTAACTGTTAACCCGATTTCCTAGAAAGCCACGAAATGATGTGTCACATGCATAGGTTTGGATCATTTTTACATATTACCAATTCCAGCAGGACACCCGAAACAGGTTCTGGAACACTACCGGTAGTCTTTAATGTGATCTGAGACTATTTTCTTGCTGATCGTTCTTCAGGTTATCGAAAAAGCCGGTATTTAATGAGCCGCACGCATGTGTTTGGTTTCCTTCCACATTCGTCCACTTCCGGCGGGACACCCGGAATCGGTTCTGGAACAGTACTGGTTTTCCCTAATGTGGTCTGAGTTTTTTTCGTTAACCGTTCACCAGATTACCTAAAAAGCTGCGATTTGATGTGTCACATGGATGGGTTTGGTTCTCTTTTACATTTGACCACTTCCGGCGGGACAACTAGAACGGATTCCGGAACACTACCGGTAGTTTCTAATGTAGTCTGGTTCTATTTTCTTGCTAATCGTTCATCGGGTTTTCGAAAAAGCTGCAATTTGATGTGTTGCATGCATTACTTTGGTTCACTTATGTATTTGGCCACTTCCGGCGGGACACTCGAAATCGGTTCCGGAACACCACCGGTTCAGATATGGTCTAAGACTCTTTTCCTGCTTACCGTTCATCAGGTTATCAGAAAAGCTGCAGTTTGGTGTGTCGCATGCATGGGTTTGATTCACTTTTGTATTTGGCCAATTCCGGCGGCGACACTCGGAACCGGTTCCGGAACACTACCTGTAGTTTTTTATGTGGTGTGAGCCTATTTTCTTGCTAACCGTTTATCAGGTTATCGAGAAAGCCGCGATTTGATGTGTCGCGTGCATAGGTTTGCTCCACTTTAATATTTGGCCACTTCCGGCAGGACACCCGGAACCGGTTCTGGAATACTACCGGTTCAGATATGGTCTGAGACTATTTTCCTGCATATCGTTAATCAGGTTATCGAAAAAGCCGCTATTTGATGTGTCGCATGCATGGATTTGGTTCACTTTTTTATTTGGCCACTTCCGGCGGGGCACCCGGAACCGGTTCTGGAACACTACCGGTTCAGATATGGTCTGAGAGTATTTTCCTGCATACCGTTCATCAGGTTTTGGAAAATGCTGCGGTTTTATGTGTCACATGCATAGGGTTGTAGCATTTTCATATCTGGCCCCTTCCTGGGGTACCGGTCCGGAACACCTAAATGGCCATAACTCCGGAACGGCTGGACCGATCCGAACCATTTTCAATAGGAAACAATGGGACCAGACTCCGCGTTGAATGAACCGTCGGTCATTAAAATCGGTTGAGGTATACTGCCAAAAAGTGATGTGAGTTTTTTGTACACACACATACACACATACACACATACATACACACACACATACATACACACAGACATCACCTCAATTCGTCGAGCTGAGTTGATTGGTATATGTGACTCGACCCTCCGGGCCTTCTATCAAAAAGTCATTTTTGGAGTGAACATATAGCCTTTCCAGTACACTTAGTGTACGAGAAAGGCAAAAACATCTTATCAACAGATAAGAGACATTATTGCAGGCTACATCCCAAATTGGACTATCACACTTTTTTTGATACGCATAAAAAGTGTGATAAAAGTGCACATTTGCCTCGGATCGTCTCGACGTCTTCGGTGCACTTATTCCTCTATTTACAAGGAATAAGTGCACCGAAGACCTCAACTCGATCCGACGTGGTCCTGCGCTGCAATCACACTTTGAAGGTCTGTGCACACTATTGTGTCAGTCCAATTTGGGGTGCAGTCAGCAATAGCCACATTTCTGTTTTGTGGACATTTTCAAAACGTAAAAATAACTTATATAGAGCTATATGCTTAGCAGAGCAGCAACTGTCAAAATATCAAAACATTGCCAATCTCACTAGCGTTGCTTGTTGGTCTCGGTGGCCCGACGGAAGTTTATAATTGCCGGAGGATTCCAGGTGATCGATAGGTACGAAAAACTACGCAGCAAACCGGATCCCTGAGACAGGGTCCCGGAGGGTTTCATGTCAGCCAGTGGTCGAGTGTGTAACCATGTAAAGCAGCTGATAACAGCGCTGGAGGTGTCACAAATGGGTTTCCATCGATTGATTAAAACTGGATCATCAAAATTATTCTGCAGCACAGTTTGTTGTTTATTTATTACTGGAGAAGCCAGTTAGACTCAGGATGTTGTTTTGTCTTTGCGTATGCTGGCCAGATTTAACTATAGTTTCTTTGTGATGGTAGGTGGCGGAACCATCATAATCATTCTCTGTTTGGGGTGACAGGTTATGTGATAAACTGAACATTGATGGTGGTTCGAACAAGACGCAATCACTGGTGAAAATAGAATGAAGCACGACATATTTGTGGCCATTATTGAAAACTCACTGGTACTTGAAAGAACCTGCCTTGAATCGCTCGCGGTCTATACGCCCGTGGAATGGATAATCCATTGGCAACAGCATCCTAAAAATATTCTATTCCATTACAAGCATTGGTTGCTTCTTCTTGTTTTTCTTTATAGCAATTTTGATTTGATTAAAGTTATTCGTGTGCTAGATTCATCTGTTGTTTAGTTGTAATTTCGAAGTATTTTATACGTGGTACCGTACATGATATTTTTCGGTGCTGTTTGTTTTGGCATAGCATATTTACAACTAGGTAACAACACAAGATGTATTTTATGCCGCTTATAATATGCTTAAAAAACATCTTTGAAAATTTTGTTATCCAAAGATGTTTTCTGTGTTACTTGGGGTACCTTTATCCAACGAGGCTTGTCGAGTTGGATAAATACAAAGAGTTCCATACAAAATTTTATGCAATGATTTTTTCATAATGCAATTCATTTGAGTTGCATTGAATATGAGTTGCAATTATGATACATAATAGTTGAAAATTATGCAACGATGTTTCATTATGCAACTAATTTCAGTTGCATTATGAACCAGATCGGAAAAGTTAGCCATTATGATACCAAAATGAATTATATAAAACAGAAATTATGATTCAGAATTGCATAAAACATTTTTGGTGTCATTTATTAAAAAAAACCGCACTAGTTCTCGCACCAAACCAAGATTAAAAAAAAATAATGGAATATTCAACGTCTTCATTTTATTAATTAAATACCCCCCGTATCTAGCAACCCTGCACGGAATGTTCTGGAAAATTCAATTGCCCTGCGCCGATCGAATCGAACTGATAGGTAGGTAGGCAGGCGAGGGCAAGTGATCGGTCATTGAATGGGTCGAGTGAACGTTCCAGTCCACCCCCAAAGTCCTACAGTAAACGACCCAAACGACCATAAAGCAAAAGACCACCCATTTCCAGGCGTCGGGCGGCGATCGGCACGACACGATCGACCATCATTCGCATTCCACCCACCGAAAACAGCTGACCGAGCGTCGGAGATCGCGACGCCTAGCAGAGCGACGCGGGAGCGAGAGTGTACTCGACCACTCTTTCGGTAAAAACACGTGCGCGATTTTCTCTCCACTCACGGACAAACCAACGCACACATCGCACGAATAACACGAATATCAGAATTAACTATTTGTTGTGGGTATTTACTCAACTGGGGCATAAAACCAGGGAGGGTGCAGGCACGTCAAACGTCAAACTACGCCTACCTAATCTTAGACTCGTCAAAATACGAAAATGCCGAAAAATTCCACGAGGCATCCTCTAGAATCGTGCCTTTAGATGAGAAGGGCAATCTGTGAAAATTTCAGCTCAATCGGTTTAAAACTGAGCTAGCGCAAATAAGTTGAAGGTTTGTATGGGATCTTCAG